>NC_052160.1:79915354-80115452 GCF_902713615.1 Scyliorhinus canicula
CAATTATTTCCCTGACGCCGAATCGGCCACGCCGAATCAGCCAATTATTTCCCCTGACGCCGAATCGGCCACGCCGAATCAGCTGCGCCAAATGGGCTACGCCGAAACGTACCAAACCCTGAGGATAGAGGACCGTGTGCCGTAGGTTATTCACGAGGATCAAACGGGGTTCGTGAAAGGGAGGCAGTTGAATACTAACATACGGAGGCTATGAATGTTATAATGATGCCGGCGGTGGAAGGGGAGGCGGAGATAGCGGTGGCGATGGACGTGGAGAAGGCCTTCGATAGGGGTAGAGTGGGGGTACTTTTGGGAAGTGCTGAAAAGGTTCGGGTTCGGGGAGGGGTTTGTCAGGTGGGTGAAGCTGCTATGTGAGGCCCCGGTGGCGAGTGTGGCCACGAATAGGAGGAGGTTGGAGTATTTTCGGCTATACCGAGGGACGAGGCTTTTTGCACTAGCAATTGAACCCTGGCCATGGCGCTGAGGGAGTCGAGGAAACTGGAGGGGGCTGGTGTGAGGTGGGGAGGAAACCGAGTGTCGCTCTCTGTGGATGACCTGTTGTTGTATGTGGCGGACCCGGTGGGGGGGATGCCGGAGGTAATGAGGATTCTCAGGGAGTTTGGGGATTTCTCAGGGTACAAGCTCAACATGGGGAAGAGCGAGCTGTTCGTAGTTCACCCAGGGGACCAGGAGGGGGGCATTGGTAAGCTCCCATTAAAAAGGGCGGAGAGGAGCTTTAGGTACTTAGGGGTCCAGTGGCCAGGAGCTGGGGGGCCTTGCACAAGCTTAACCTCACGAGGCTGGTGGAGCAAATGGAGGAGGAGTTTAAGAGGTGGGACATGCTGCCGCTGTCTTTGGCGGGTAGGGTGCAGTCAGTCAAGATGACGGTGCTCCCAAGATTTCTGTTCCTGTTCCAGTGCCTCCCCATTCTTATCCCGAAGGCCTTCTTCAGGTGGGTTAATAGGAGCATTACAGGGTTTGTCTGGGCGCGGGGGACCCCGAGGGTGAGAAGGGTGTTCCTGGAGCGGGGCAGGGATGGGGGGGGCTGGCGCTGCCCAACCTCTGTGGGTATTACTGGGCTGCCAATGCAGCAATGGTGCGCAAGTGGGTGATGGAGGGGGAAGGGGCAGCATGGAAGAGGATGGAAGTGGCGTCCTGTGTGGACACGAGCCTGGAGGCGCTGGTAACGGCGCCGCTGCCGCTCCCTCCAACGAGGTATACCACGAACCCGGTGGTGGCGGCTACCCTCAAGATTTGGGGGTAATGGAGGCGGCAGAGGGGGGAGGTGGGGGCTTCGGTGGTTGCAGAGGAGCCAGGAGTGCAGGAGGCGAAAGAGGCCGGCATTCTGGCCTTTGCGTCCCTGGTAGCCCGGCGGAGGTTCTTCTTCAGTGGAAGGATGCGCGGCCCCCGAGTGTGGAGGCCTGGATCAATGATATGGCGGGGTTCATTAAATTGGAGAGGGTGAAATTTGCCCTCAGGGGTTTTTCAGGAGGTGGCAACCATTCCTAGATTTCCTGCAGAGCGGTAGACAAAAGGCCAACAGCAGCCCGTCTCTGAAGAGGTGTGTATATTTGTTCAGTGTTGATGACGGGTGTTAATTTATTTCTTTTGTTTTGTATAATTTGGTGGGGGGGGGTGTTTGTTTCCTCTTTTCTTTTTGTATTTTGTTATTGAAAATTTGAATAAAATTATTTTAAAATAACAAATTGCCCTTAGTGATAGGTGGGGTTGCTGGGTTATGGGGACAGGGTGCTTGGGTGGGGTGCTCTTTCCAAGAGCCGGTGCAGACTCGATGGGCCGAATGGCCTCTTTCTGCACCGTAAATTCTGAAATGATAGTGATGAATGGCGGAGCAGGCTCGAAGGGCCAAGAGGCCTCCTCCTGCTCCTATCTTCTATGTATCTATGTATTATGTACAGTCCCAGTAGATCCCTCTGGGACTTCTCTGATCAGTGCTTATTGGCCGACTCTATTTATACAAAGACAAGTGTTGTTAAGGGTCTCCCCGCCCCCTTATTGGGAGAGCTCGTACTCTGAAGGTTGCACAGGATAGTTAATCATCCCTAACCCGAAAGCCCGTGAGGGCTATAACAAACATTTATCAGGCTTTAACATGATTGGGGTTTTATTGAGCTTTTATTGGAAAAGATAACAGGCGGGATTCTCCGTCAGCTGGTGCCAGAATCAGGAAACGCGATTGGGCGAGGAATCGAGTTTGACGTTGAAATTGTGGCGGGTCTAACCCGGTATCCTCCGGGGCCCCCACGATTCTCTGCCCCCACTGGGAGAATCCAGACAGCGAGGTTCACTTGTATTTTATAAATTGAGAAACAAACGACGTGGATGATGACGGAGAGAGAGGAGGTAGGACACGGAGAGGCGCGACTGTGGGCTGCCGGGCTGAGCACTAGCGGGACTGGGGGCCTGCCAGAGCAGGGAGGGGGGTGACCAGGGAACAGGCCGTATGGCTGATGTAACCCCTCCACCGGACTGAGACGGTATCCAGGCATGGACCGCCATTGCTGAGACCTGCAAGGCAGCCATCTTGCTGTGCGCCCAACTGACCACCCACATTGGCCCCTGGTTCTGCAGTAGCACCGCCGTATGGTTCCCTCAACCCACCACCACCACACCCAAGCCCCCACCCTGCACCCTACCAATCCCTGCCATACCACCTCCCACAATTGGCCGCCACCCGCCATTGGGGCATAACACGGCCCACCCAAGGGCAACGCCCACAGTGGCCACTACAAGGGCACGCTGGATGGGGCCCGCCAGAGAATACCGCTGGCAACGCCAGGGCCCATGGCCAGAGGCCCTCATGATGCCGGGCACTGACGGAGCCAAGCCAGGGTGCAGCAATGAGGGAGGGGGGACGCGGGAGCAGGGTCCGCACTGCCAACCAGGGACACCGTGTAGCCGGCTGGGCCTGGTTGGACATTGGGGTACACACCATGCTAATATTCCAGCCTTTCATCCCCTACAAATAATGGATATTAGAATCCAACCGGCAATGGTGGCCTTCCAACTAGTCTCCGCAACACTGGGGGGGGGATGCACTAAGGCTGTACCAACTAGAGCTGCTCGAGGAGGAAGCTGGAGCAGCGAAGCCTGCTCCAGAGGAACAGGAAGCAGGCGCTGAGGATGTAGAGCTGGCCGCCCAAAAGGCCGAGGAGGAGAAGGTGCAAAGAAGGTGCCGCATGAGGCATGTACCGCAACACCTGTCATTTGAGGACCTGTTGGATCAGGCATGCCAACAAAGACTCCGGCTGAGCGACTTCCGGTGGCGGCTATGGAGGAGTAAGTCACACATTGGGTGGCTCTCGATCCGGTCAGACTTTTCGACCTTTTTCCCCGACTTTTTTGTACTTTTGAGCGCTGGATCTGAAGGCATAGGCACTCAGGCACTGACTCCAGACATAGGTGTAGGGAATTAAGAAGCAGAAAGAATCGCAAACAGCTGAAGATGTGGGCAAACAAGGGCAGTGTAGAAGTTGCTGCTGAGGAAAATATGGCCGATGAACAGACACCGGTGCAGACAGCCCAGCCAACAATGGAGCATCTGCTGAAGGTGATTCAAGAGGGCTTTACAGCGTTGAAACACGACAGTTTTGACCCGATTCAGAAATCTATTGAGTGCCTGGAGCATAGGCTGGATCCAGAAGCTGGAAAAGGCGCTGGTGGAGCAGGAGGATCACCAAACGGTGGTGGAGATGGAGAGGCTGAAGGATCAACAAAAAAGGAACCTGGAAAAGGTGGAGTACCTGGAAAATAGGTATCGTTGGCAGAATTTGAAAATCGTTGGTCTCCCGGAGGGGGCTGAGGGAGAGGACGCCGCAGCGTATGTGGCGGCGGACATGTTCCAGAAGCTGTTGGAGGTGACAGGGCGCGCAGAGCGCTGGTGAGCCCCCCCCCCCCCCCTCCCCCCGCGATGGTGGTCAGGTTCCACAGGTTCCTGGACAATGACCGGCTGCTACAGTGGGCCAAGCGCATGTGGAGCTGCCATTGGAATAAGTGTCTTGCGTATCTACCAGGACTGAGCGTGGAGGTGGCCAGAAGAAGGGCAGGCTACAGGCAAGTCAAAGAGATTCTGTTTAAGAAGCAGGTGAAGTTTGGGCTGCTGTACCCATCGTGCCTGTGGGTCACGCACGAGGGACGGCACCATTACTTTGAGGAACCCGAGGATGTGATGGACATCGCCAAGAAAGAAGGGCTGGTGCCGAACTGAGGACTTTTTGGACTCGTGTTAAAAAGACACTAAGCAATGTTTACACGTTTTTCTTGTGTAGTGCTTTTTTTCCAGTGTTTTATTTCCTCTCCTGTATTTGAGTTTTCATTGGAAAAAGAGGGCAGTTAAGGTATTTGGTGCTGGGGGCTTTTTGTGTTCGGATAGGGGTGGTTGGAGGCACCTATTATTTATTCTGTTTTATTCGATATGCACTAGCATCAGGGGTTTCTTTGTGTCTTTTTTTTGTTTCTTTTCAGAGCAATTGCTCGAGGATAGCTGGTTTGGGGAAGTGGTGTTGATGTGGTGGGGGGAAATGGGTCAGAGGGAACAATAGGTGGGAGACTTGTTGGAGCCGGAGTCGAGAGTCACCAGGCTAGCTGGGTGAGCTGGTCTACGGAAGCCAGTTCGGGTGGAGGGTGGGGAAGGGGGGTAGTTGATCTGCTGACGAGGGAGGGACTTGGGTTCAGGAACATGGAGGAGGTTGGAGCTGGGGGCTGCCAGGAGACGGGCCAGGGGAAGCGCGACACAGGCGGCCCCAAGAAAGGAGGTGGTTGATCGGCAGGGGGGCGCACGGTGCCCCTCAACCAGGCTGATCACCTGCAACGTTCGAGGGTTAAACGGGCCAGTAAAGAGGGCACGTGTGTTCGCGCATCTGAGGGCACTGAAGGCGGTCGTAATAATGCTTCAGGAGACCCATCTGAAAGGAGCTGACCAGGTCAGATTGAAGAAGGGCTGGATTAGCCAGGTCTTCCACTCGGGGCTGGACACTAAAACCAGGGGGGTCACGATTTTGGTCAACAAACGGGTGCAATTCGAGATGGGCAGCATAATCTCGGATGGGAGAGGCAGATTTGTCATGGTGAGTGGCAAGCTTGAGGGGATGAGGGTAGTTTTGGTAAATGTACATGCCCCAAACTGGGGTGATGTGGATTTTATTAAGAGACTGCTGGGGAAGATACCTGACCTGGATTCGCACAGGCTGATTATGGGATGGGATTTTAACACAGTCCTTAACCCCGGCCTAGACCGGTCGTGTTCAAAAACGGGTAAGGTGCAGGCAATTGGAAAAGAACTGAGGGGGTTTATGGAGCTAATAGTGGGGGCTGATCCATGGAGGACTAGTCGGCTGACGGGGAGGGAGTTTTCGTTCTATTCACGTTCATAAGGTGTATTCCCGAATTGATTTTTTCATCATGAGCAGGGATTTGATGGTGGGGGTGACAAACATAGAATATTCGGTGATCGCAATTTCGGACCATGCCCCACACTGGGTTGATCTGCTGGTCTGCAAGGAAAGTTTTCAGCGCCCTCAATGGAGGCTAGAGGTCGGTTTGATGGCGGACAAGGCGGTGTGTGAGAGGGTGAGGAAATGTAGGCAAAACTACCTGCAGGCCAATGACACAGGGGAAGTCTCAGCTGCAGTGCTTTGCGAGGCACTGAAGGCAGTGGTGAGAGGGGAGCTGGTTTTGATTAGAGCACATAGGGACAGGACGGACAGGGCAGAAACGGACCGACTGGTAAAGGAGATCTTACACATAGACAGGAGATATGCAGAGACCCCGAGGGCAGAGCTATTAAGGGACAACGAAGGCTACAGACTGAGTTTGGAGTGTTGTCCACAGATAAGGCTGTGGAGCAGCTTAGGAAGGCGAGGGGTGCGATTTATGAGCACGGGGGAGAAAGCCAGTAGAATGCTAGCACAGCAACTGAGGAAGAGGGAGGCGGCCAGGGAAATAGGGAAGATAATCGACGGGGGGGGGGGGGGGGGGGGGGGGGCGGCGGGCGGGGGGGTGTCTTGGTAGGGGATCCGGCAGGGCTGAACAAGGTGTGCAGGGACTTCGATAGTAAGCTTTACACCTTGGAACCCCCTGAGGGCCGGACGGGAGGGGGTGCTTTCTGGATGGACTGACCTTCCCAAAAGTGGGTAGGGGGTTGGTAGACGGGTTGGGGGCCCAACCGAAGAAATATTGGGGGTTTGAGGGCCATGCAAGCGGGTAAAGCCCCGGGGCCGGATGGGTATCCGGTGGAGTTTTACAAAAAGTTCACCACAATGGTGAGGGTTTTCAATGAGGCAAGAGACAGAGGGGTTCTACCCCCGATGATGTCACAGGCCACCATCTCCCTGATATTGAAACGGGACAAAGATCCGGAGGCATGTGGATCGGATAGGCCGATCTCTCTGCTCAACGTAGATGCTAAAATACTGGCCAAGCTCTTGGCTGCTAGGACCGAGGACTGTATGCCAGACGTTATTCTGGACGATCAAACCTGGTTCGTCAAGGGCAGGCAGCTGGTGGCCAACCTAAGAAGGCTGCTGAATGTGATCATGATGTCGCTGGAGAGTAGAAAGGTAGAGGTAGTTGTGGCAATGGATGCCGAGAAGGCTTTCGACCGGGTGAGTGGGACTATTTATGAGAGGTGTTGGGACCATTTGGGTTCGGGGACGGCTTTATCGACTGGGTCAGACTGTTGTACCAGGCTCCGGAGGCGAGTGTGAGGATGAATAGGACGTCATCTGACTATTTTAGACTGTACCGAGGGGCAAGAAGTGTCCCTTCTCCCCACTGCTGTTTGCGTTTGCAAGAGCCGCTGGGGTTGGAAGAGGCTGGTACGGGGGGGGGGGGGGGGTGTGGAACACAGTTTCATTGTACGCCGACGACCTGCTCTTCTACATCCAGTAACTGGGATGGATGAAATCATGGGAATCCCGAAAGAATTCGGCCGGTTCTCAGGGTACAAACTGAACATGGCAAAGAGTGAGTTGTTTGTAGTCCAGGCGAGGGGCCAGGAGGGTCGGTTGAGGGGGCTGCCATTCAGGCTAGTAGGGGACAGTTTTAGATACTTAGGGATACAGGTGGTGCGAGACTGGGTCCGTCTGCACAGGTGGCATGGGACTGGGGCCGTCTGCACAAGTTGAACTTATCTTGGTTGGTGGAGCAAATGAGGGCTGAGTTTCAGAGGTGGGATGCGCTCCCACTGACACTAGCAGGGAGAGTGCAGACGGTTAAGATGACAATCCTCCCCAGATTCCTGTTCGTCTTCCAGTGTGTCCCCATTTCCATTCCGTGGTCTTTTTTTCAAGAAGGTCAATAAAATGATTATGGGATTTGTTGTGGGTGGGAAAGTCCCCCTGTGGGAGGGAGGGTCTCGGATATATATAAAGAACTTATCGGAGCAGAGGAGACACAGATGATGCTCGAGAGGAATCAAGGGGAAGGAGGTCTGGCGCTTGCCGAAATTAGTAACGACTACTGGGCGGCCAACATAGCTATGATAAGGAAGTGGATGGTGGGTGCAGGGTCGGTTTGGGGCGGATGGAGGCCGCTTCGTGCAGGGCACCAGCTTGGCAGCCCTGGTTACGGCGCCCCTGCCGCTCCCGCCGGCACGGTACTCCACCAGCCCTATAGTGGTGGCGACTTTGTGCATCTGGGGCAATGGAGAAGGCACGTGGGGGAAGTGAGAGCATCGGTTTGGTGCCCAATCTGCGACAATCACCGGTTTGCCCCGGGGAATATGGATGGTGGGTTCCGAGCATGGTGGAGGGCTGGGATTGAGAGGATGGGGGATTTGTTCTTGGAATGGAGCTTCCCGAGCATGAGGGCATTAGAGGAGAAATTTGGGCTGGCGAGACGGAATGAGTTCAGGTACTTGCAGGTGCGGGACTTTCTACGCAGACAGATTCCATCCTTCCCACGCCTGCCACTTAGGGGGATCCAGGACAGGGTAGTGCCCAGTGGATGGGTGGGGGAGGGGAGGGCCTCGGATATATATAAAGAACTTATCGGAGCAGAGGAGACGCAGATCTAAGAGCTGAAGCTTAAGTGGAAAGAGAAGCTCAGGGGTGAGATGGAAGAGGGCTTATGGACGGAGGCGTTGAGTAGGGTAAACGCGACAGCAACATGTGCTCGGCTCAGCCTGATTCAATTCAAAGTCGTCCACCGGGCCCACATGACAGTCGCCCGGATGAGTAAGTTTTTTGGATTGGAGGACAGGTGCGGCAGATGTTCGGGAGGACCGGCGAACCATGTCCACAATAGAACATAGAACATAGAACAGTACAGCACAGAACAGGCCCTTCGGCCCTCAATGTTGTGCCGAGCCATGATCACCCACTCAAACCCACGAATCCACCCTATACCCGTAACCCAACAACCCCCCCCCAACCTTACTTTTATTAGGACACTACGGGCCAATTTAGCATGGCCAATCCACCTAACCCGCACATCTTTGGACTGTGGGAGGAAACCGGAGCACCCGGAGGAAACCCACGCACACAGGGGGAGGACGTGCAGACTCCACATAGACAGTGACCCAGCCGGGAATCGAACCTGGGACCCTGGAGCTGTGAAGCATTTATACTAACCACCATGCTACCCTGCTGCATGTTCTGGGCATGTCCAAAGCTCAGGGGGTATTGGCAGGGATTCGCGGACGTTATGTTCCGGGTACTGAAAACAAGGGTGGTGATTGTGGTGAATGTAATATAGATGTATATATGTTAATTCACACTGTCTTTGTAAGCGCAGTAGCGCTATCCTACCTCTAGGGGAGTAGCGCTGAGAGCACTCAGGAACTTGTACTGAAGCTCTGCCCATGACTCCTCCCCCTAGTGCAGCTGTATAAATACCCTTGTCCAGAGTCAGCCTGAGTTCACTACGAATTCATCGACAGGTAACAGGCTGGCTCTGAAGTAAGTCGATTAAAGCCTAGATTCACATCGGAAACACGTGTCTGTTGAATTGATGGTTCCATCAATTTAATCGACTTAAGAACAGTAAAGATCGATTATGGAATCGGCCCTCAAGCCTGGACACCTAGAACTCAACCCGCAGGATGCAGAGGCTAAAGAAATCTTCTCCCACAGGATCCGGTGCTTCAAGGCCTACCTGGCCGAAGTGAGCAGGGCCGAAACGACAGAGGATCAGAAGCTAAGTCTACTGCACGCGAGGGTGAGCCACAGAATCTCTACGCAACTAAACTCGGCCAGTTCATATACTGCGACGCTAGCAGTTCTCAAGAAAATGTATGTAAGGCCCATTAATGAAGATTACGCTCGCCATGCGTTCACAACTCGCCGCCAGCGGCCTACGGTATCACTCGCCGAATTCCTCAGGGAACTTAATAATTTGTCCAATGACTGTAATTACCAAGCGGTTACCGCGGCTGAACACAGGGAATTGGCGGTATGCGATGTTTTTGTAGCGGGCCTCAGGTCTAACTATGTGCGCCAACGACTGCTGGAAAAGGGGGCCCAGGACTTAGAAACGACTGTGGAAGCTGCGACCACGATGGAGGTCTCCTTCCGCAAGCCTTAACTCGTTCCCCGCGGACCCCACGACCCAATCATGGGCCCCCGACCACCGACCTCCGCCAGGCCTGTGCTACGCGCCGCCCAGCCACCATGCTGCCCCAGCCAGCCACTATGCGGTTCCAGCCAGCCACTATGCTCCAGCCTGCCATTTCTGCGGCCAGAACAAGCACCCGCGGCAGCACTGCCCGGCCCACAACGCGACCTGCAGCAGCTGCGGGCGAAAAGGGCATTATGCAAGAGGTGTGCCTCGCAAAAGGGCCCCAGCTTCCAACTCCCCCAGCGACTCGCAGTAATCGCTCCCCTCACTCGCAGCCCCGCGGGCCCGAACGCTGCGGCCTATGCCCGACTCCGCCCGCTCCAGCCACGTGCGATCCATGGGGGCCGCCATCTTGGAAAACCTCCACCACGCGGCAGGCCATGTGCAACTCATGGGGGCCGCCATCTTGGACGCCATCTTCCTCGCCACCCGCCGTGCGACTCATGGGGGCCGCCATCTTGGACGCTATCTTCCTCGCCGCCCGCCACGCGCGATCCACGGGCCCGATCGGCATCTCCGCGCTCGGACAACTCAGCGGAGGAATTTGAATTCGATAATGAACTCAGAGGGCAGTCATCACGGGGCCACTCCAGCACAGCTGATCGAGCCGCCGACTCTGGGGGCGGTGGGACCATTACAAACCGGATGGTCTACACCTGGGCAGGACTGGAACCAATGTCCTAGGGGGTGCTTTTGCTAACACTGTTGGGGCGGTTTTAAACTAATGTGGCAGGGGGATGGGAACCAGATTAGGAAGTTAGAGGTCAGTAAAGAAGCAGCAACTAAAGCCAGTAAGGTACGAGACAATAACTCAATGTGACTAAGGGGAAGAGTAGACAGGGAAGAGATGATGAACGCAAAGGTGGTCTGAGGTGTATTTGTTTTAATGCGAGAAGTGTAGCAGGTAAGGCAGATGAACTTAGGGCTTGGATCAGTACCTGGGAATATGATGCTATTGGTATTACTGAGACTTGGTTGAGGGAAGGGCAGGACTGGCAACTGAATATCCCAGGGTATAGATGCTTCAAGAGGGATAGAAAGGGAGGTAGAAGGGGTGGAGGAGTTGCATTACTCATCAGAGATGATATCACAGCTGTGATTAAGGAGGGCATGATGGGAGGATTCGAGCACTGAGGCAATATGGGTGGAGCTGAGAAATAGGAAGGGTGCAGGAACATTGTTGGGACTTTACTACAGGCCTCCCAAAAGTCAGCATGAAGTAGAGGTACAAATAGGCAGACAGATTATAGAAAAATGTAGGAGCAATAGGGTGGTTGTGATGGGAGATTTTAACTTCCCCAACATTGAATGGGATTCGTGTAGTGTTGGGAGGCGTAGATGGAGCAGAGTTTGTAAGGAGCATCCAGGAGAGTTTTTTAGAGCAGTATGTAAATAGTCCAACTCGGGAAGGGGCCATACTGGACCTGGTATTGGGGAATGATCCCGGCCAGGTGGTTGATGTTTCAGTCGGTGATTACTTTGGGAATAGCGATCACAATTCCGTAAGTTTTAGAATACTCATGGACAAGGACAAGAGGGGTCCGAAAGGAAGAGTACTAAATTGGGGAAAGGCAGAGTATAACAAAATTCGGCAGGAGATAGGGAATGTGGATTGGGAGCAGCTGTTTAAGGGTAAATCCACATTTGAAATGTGGAAGTCTTTTAAGGAAAGGTTGATTAGAGTGCAGGACAGACATGTTCCTGTGAAAATGAAAGATAGAAATGGCAAGATTAGGGAACCATGGATGACGGGTGAAATTGTAAGACTAGCTAAGATGAAAAAGGAAGCATACATAGGATCGAGGCAACTCAAAACTGATGAAGCTTTGGAGGAATATCGGGAAAGTAGGACGAATCTCAAATGTGCAATAAAGAGGGCTAAAAGGGGTCATGAAATATCTTTGGCTAACAGGGTTAAGGAAAATCCCAAAGCATTTTATTCGTATGTAAGGAGCAAGAGGGTAACTAGAGAAAGGATTGGCCCACTTAAAGACAAAAGAGGGAATTTATGAGTGGAGTCAGAGGAAATGAGTGAGATTCTTAATGAGTACTTTGCATCGGTATTCACAAAGGAGAGGGACAAGACGGATGTTGAGGCTAGGGATGGATGTTTAAATACTCTCGGTCAAGTTGTCATACGGAAGGGGGAAGTTTTGGGTATTCTAAAAGACATTAAGGTGGACAAGTCCCCAGGACCGGATGGGATCTATCCCAGGTTACTGACGGAAGCGAGGGTCGAAATAGCTGGGGCCTTAACAGATATCTTTGCAGCATCCTTGAGCACGGGTGAGGTCCAGGAGGACTGGAGAATTGCTAATGTTGTCCCTTTGTTTAAGAAGGGTAGCAGGGATAATCCAGGGAATTATAGACCTGTGAGCTTGATGTGAGTGGTAGGCAAACTGTTGGAGAAGATACTGAGGGATAGGATCTATTCACATCTGGAAGAAAATAGACTTATCAGTGATAGGCAGCATGGTTTTGTGCAGGGAAGGTCATGTCTTACAAACCTAATAGAATTCTTTGAGGAAGTGACAAAGTTAAATGATGAGGGAAGGGCTGTAGATGTCGCATACATGGACTTTAGTAAGGCGTTTGATAAGGTTTCCCATGGCAGGTTGATGGAAAGAATGAAGTCGTATGGGGTTCAGGGTGTACTAGCTAGATGGATAAAGAACTGGCTGGGCAACAGGAGACAGAGAGTAGTGGTGGAAGGGAGTGTCTCAAAATGGAGAAGGGTGACTAGTGGTGTTCCACAGGGATCCGTGCTCGGACCACTGTTGTTTGTGATCTACATAAATGACCTGGAGGAAGGTATAGATGGTCTGATTAGCAAGTTTTCAGACGATACTAAGATTGGTGGAGTTGCAGATAGCGAGGAGGACTGTCAGAGAATACAACAAAATATAGATAGATTGGAGAGTTGGGCAGAGAAATGGCAGATGGAGTTCAATCCAGGCAAATGCGAGGTGATGCATTTTGGAAGATCTAATTCAAGAGCGGACTATATGGTCAATGGAAGGGTCTTGGGGAAAATTGATGTGCAGAGAGATCTGGGAGTTCAGGTCCATTGTACCCTGAAGGTGACAACGCAGGTTGATAGAGTGGTCAAGAGGGCATACAGCATGCGTGCCTTCATCGGACGGGGTATTGAGTACAAGAGTCGGCAGGTCATGTTGCAGTTGTATAGGACTTTGGTTCGGCCACATTTGGAATACTGCGTGCAGTTCTGGTCGCCACATTACCAGAAGGATGTGGATGCTTTGGAGAAGGTGCAGAGGAGGTTCACCAGGATGTTGCCTGGTATGGAGGGGGCTAACTATGAAGGAAGGTTGAGTAGATTAGGATTGTTTTCATTGGAAAGACGGAGGTTGAGTTGGGACCTGATTGAGGTCTACAAAATTATGAGAGGTATGGACAGGGTGGATAGCAACAAGCTTTTCCCAAGAGTGGGGGTGTCAGTTACAAGGGGTCACGATTTCAAGGTGAGAGGGGGAAAGTTTAAGGGAGATGTGCGTGGAAAGTTTTTTACGCAGAGGGTGGTGGGTGCCTGGAACGCTTTACCAGCGGAGGTGGTAGAGGCGGGCACGATAGCATCATTTAAGATGCATCTAGACAGGTATATGAATGGGCGGGAACAGAGGGAAGTAGACCTTGGAAAATAGGAGACAGGTTTAGATAAAGGATCTGGATCGGTGCAGGCTGGGAGGGCCGAAGGGTCTGTTCCTGTGCTGTAATTTTCTTTGTTCTTTGTACCCGCAACTCAGCGCGGTCACCCTGGACCAATCACGACCAAAGAATATACGAAACTCGATGGCAGAGGTCCATATCAACGGGTACAAAACGCCATGCCTCTTCGACTCCGGGAGCACGGAGAGCCTCATACATCCAGACCTGGTAAGACGCTGTTCGCTCCCCATTTTCCCCACCAGCAAACTATCTCGCTCGCTTCAGGCTCCCACTCGGTCCAGATCCAGGTGCGCACCGCCGCGACACTCACAATCCGAGGTGCTAGTTACTCGAAATTCAAACTCTACGTTTTGCCCGAACTCTGCACACCACTCTTATTAGGCCTAGACTTCCAATGCAACCTCAAGAGCCTCACCCTCAGCTTCGGAGGGCCCCTGCCCCCACTCACGATCTGCAGCCTCGCTACGCTGCGAATTCCCCCCCTCCTCTCTTTGCCAATCTCACTAAGGACTGTAAACCCGTAGCCACTCGTGGCAGGCGGTATAGCCTGCAGGATAGGGTATTTGTCAGAGCAGAGGTCCGAAGGCTACTCAGTGAGGGGGTTATAGAGGCCAGCAATAGTCCCTGGAGAGCTCAGGTGGTGGTCGTTAAGACCGGGGAAAAATTCCGTATGGTGGTCGACTACAGTCAGACTATAAATAGATTTACGCTCCTCGACGCGTATCCCCTCCCCAGGATTGCAGACATGGTAAACCAGATCGCCCAGAACCGGCTCTTTTCCACGGTGGATCTGAAGTCTGCATACCACCAGCTCCCAATCCGCCCGGAGGACCGCCACTACACGGCATTCGAGGCCGATGGCCGCCTATTCCATTTCCTCCGGGTCCCTTTCGGTGTCACTAATGGGGTCTCGGTGTTCCAAAGAGCAATGGACCGAATGGTGGACCAGTACGGGCTGCGGGCCACGTTTCCGTACTTGGACAATGTCACCATCTGCGGCTATGACCAGCAGGACCACGACGCCAATCTCCACCGTTTTCTCCAGACGGCACAGAAACTGAATCTCATGTACAACAAGGAGAAATGCGTTTTCCGCACATCCAGACTAGCCATCCTCGGCTATGTCGTGGAAAACGGAGTCCTGGGCCCCGACCCGGACCGTATGCGCCCCTCTTAGAACTCCCTCCCCCTCATTGTCCCAAGGCCCTGAACGGTGCTTTGGATTTTTTACCTACTACGCCCAGTGGGTCCCTCAATATGTGGACAAAGCCCGCCCACTCTTTAGGACCACACAACTTCCCGTCAGCCGAGGCACGCCAGGCCTTCGACGGCATCAAGGAGGACATCGCCAAAGCGGCCATGCGGGCGGTGGATGAATCCCCCATTTCAGGTAGAGAGCAACGCCTCAGAGGTAGCTCTTGCAGCCACGTTAAATCAGGCACGGAGACCAGTTGCATTTTTCTCCCGTACCCTCTCCGCTTCAGAACTCCGACACTCTTCAGTCGAGAAAGAAGCACAAGCCATTGTGGAGGCTATCCGTCACTGGAGGCACTACCTCGCAGGTAGGAGGTTCACCCTCATCACCGACCCAAAGATCGGTTGCCTTCATGTTCGACAACTCGCAAAGTGCCAAAATAAAAAACGACAAAATTCTGAGGTGGAGGATCGAACTCTCCACCTACAATTCCAATATTAAATATCGTAGCACGGTAGCATAGTGGTTAGCACAAATGCTTCACAGCTCCAGGGTCCCAGGTTCGAATCCTGGCTTGGGTCACTGTCTGTGTGGAGGCTGCACGTTCTCCCCGTGTGTGCGTGGGTTTCCTCCGGGTGCTCCGGTTTCCTCCCACAGTCCAAAGATGTGCAGGTTAGGTGGATTGGCCATGCTAAATTGCCCTTAGGGTCCAAATTGCCCTTAGTGTTAGGTGGGGTTACTGGGTTATGGGGATAGGGTGGAGGTATGGGCTTGGGTGAGTTGCTCTTTCCAAGAGCCGGTGCAGACTCGATGGGCCGAATGGCCTCCTTCTGCACTGTAAATTCTATGAAATCTATGAATTCGACCCGGGAAGCTCAACGAGCCTCCGGATGCCCTATCCCGCGGGACATGCGCCAGCGCGCAGATCGACCGATTAAAAGTCATACCACAATGACCTCTGCCACCCGGGGGTCACCCGGCTCGCCCACTACATCAGGGCCCGAAACCTGCCTTTCTCCAACGAGGAGGTAAAAGCGGTCACCAGGGACTGCCCGATCTGTGCGGAGTGCAAACCGCACTTCTATAGACCAGACAGGGCCCACCTGGTCAAGGCTTCTAGGCCCTTTGAACGCCTCTGCGATTGATTTCAAAGGGCCACTCCCCTCAACTAACAAGAACGTTTACTTCTTAAAACGCCGTAGACGAGTTCTCCCATTTCCCATTCGCTATCCCCGTGCCCGGACAATGACCTCCCACACAGCCATTAGTGCCCTGCATAGCATCTTCACCCTGTTTGGTTTCCCCAGCTACGTACACAGCGACCGGGGTTCGTCCTTCATGAGCGACGAGCTGCGTCAGTACCTGCTCGACAAGTGCATTGCCTCGAGCAGGACTACCAGCTACAACCCCAGGGGGAACGGGCAGATGGAAAGGGAGAACGCGACGGTCTGGAAGATCGTCCTACTGATCCTCCGGTCTAGAAAGCTCCAAGTCTCCCAGTGGCAGGAAGTCCTCCCAGTCGCGCTCCACGCTATTAGGTCCCTTTTGTGCACGGCGACCAACCAGACCCCTCACGAGAGGCTCTTCATTTTTTCCAAGGGCACTACCACGGGGGTCTCACTTCCGGCATGGCTGAGGACGCTAGGCCCCGTACTTCTGAGGAAACATGTCAGGGCGCACAAAACCGACCCCCTTGTTGAGAAGGTACGCCTGCTCCACTCCAACCCCCAGTACGCATTCGTCGAGTTCCCTGATGGCCATCAGGACACAGTATCCCTCCGGGATCTGGCACCCGCCGGATCCAGCACCCCCTCTACCCCCACAGAAGGACCTCTCACTCTACACCCCATGCTGCCGCCCCCTTGCGCTCCCGAGCTCGCTCCACCAGTTCCACGCCCCTGCGCCGGCCAGCCCCCAGTCCCCGGTCGAACCAGGAAAGTATGAAGCTCGGATACAACCCTCCCTGGAGCCCGCCATCGTACCCAAGCACACTACACCCATCCAGCCACCGCAAGAGGCGGCAACCCCGGTGCTCCGCAGATCTCAGCGGACAATTCGACCACCGGACAGACTGACTTTATAGACTAGACCAGGGATGGGCAACTTTTCCGTGCAAGGGCCACATTCAGAAATTCACAATTTTAAAGGGCCGCATAGTATATTAATTAATAGTTCCGGTTGTAACCAATTAGCGTGCGGCATAATACCTCAGCGCTTCCCCGGCGGCATCCTGCCTTTAGCCCTCTTTTTCTCTACTTTTCAAAATGGCGCTTCACCCGGTTATGATTCTGGACGCCTCATATAGAACATAGAACAGTACAGCACAGAACAGGCCCTTCGGCCCTCGATGTTGTGCCGAGCAATGATCACCCTACTCAAGTCAACGTATCCACCCTATACCAGTAACCTAACAGCCCCCCCCCCCCCATTATCCTTATATTTAAAAAAAATAATTAAAAAAAAGAAATTAAAAAAAAAAAAATTTTTTTTTTTTGATGACTTGATCTTGGTGGGCCGCATAAAGACCTTTGGCGGGCCGCATGCGGCCCGCGGGCCGTAGTTTGCCCACCCTGGACTAGACCACCACCCCCGCCGGACTTGATTTGTTTGCAGGGGGTGAATGTGGTGAATGTAATATAGATGTATATATGTTAATTCACACTGTCTTTGTAAGCGCAGTAGCGCTATCCTACCACTAGGGGGAGTAGCGCTGGGAGCACTCAAGAACTTGTACTGGGCTCCACCCTTGGCTCCGCCCACGACTCCTCCCCCTAGTGCAGCTGTATAAATACCCTTGTCCAGAGTCAACCTGAGTTCACTACGAGTTCATCGACAGGTAACAGGTTGGCTCTGAAGTAAGTCGATTAAAGCCTAGATTCACATCGGAAACACGTGTCTGGTGAATTGATGGTTCCATCAGTGATGAGTTCAGAGGTGTCTATTTTCGGGGTTTCGGTGGACCCGGTAGTCCAGGAGAGAGAGGCTGATGTTTTGGCCTTTGCTTCCCTGGTAGCCCCGGCGTCAAATTCTGTTGGCATGGAGGGACTCAAAACCCCGAAGTCGGAGGCCTGGCTATCGGATATGGCAAGCTTTCTCGATCATGGAGAAAATTAAGTTCGCTGTGAGAGGGTCACTGTGGGGGGGGGGGGGGGGGGGGGTTTAGGGCAACGTAGATTAGAGTGGTTAGTTAGGCTGGTCCTTGTAGGAGGGGAGCTGGTTTTCTTGCACTATATTAATTGTTCTTTGCACAGTTTTATATTGTTGTTTACTATGCCAAAATGTCTCAAAATTGCTTATCAAAAAAAAAGACTCTGGCTGACCAAGGGGAGGTTGCAACATTGTGCACAGATATTTAATGTGAAAACATATATACAGAGCACTAGCACCTATTACAAAATTGTGCCCTGCACCCATGCCAACTGAACTGGTGTCTAATTTTCTGGCCCTGCAGGGACAAATGCTACATCTCGGTGGATCCCAGATGGTACATCAGGAGTGGAGGCTGCCTGCTGTGATTCCTGCCCTGCGACCTGGGTCCCCAATGGCGTCTGTCTTCTGGGGCGACCAGGCTTGGATGGGTCCGGCTGCTGCTTGGGTGTCGCAGGAGGCAAGGTACCATCCTGTTCAGCTGCCCACCAGATGTGCCAAGAATCAGGAGGGGATGGAGTCCAAGGTTCTGGGGTATTCTGGCACCTTCCCTGTGGTCACCGACAAGGGCCCCATCACCTCCTCCTCCCTCGGAGTGCCCATTGATCCCCGGGCAACTCCATGGGACAGGGGCACAGCAGAGCAATCCCCGGAGGCTCCCCGCCACCTGCCGCTGTCGGTCCTGAGGCCCGCTCTCGCGTCTGCATACTCGCGGCCATGGAGCACAAGGTGCGGACCACCTCTAACTGGGACTACGCCACATCACCCATTGACTGTGCTACCACCTTCTGAGTCTGTGCCACATCAGCCAGTGACTGTGCCAACTCTGTCAGGAATTGGGCCACCTCCCTCTGTGTCTGTGCCATGTCGGCCAGTGCCTGGGCAATGCCGCCGACGCTCTCAGCCATCGTCCGTTGTGACTGGGCCACATTCAGGAGCACTGGTGCATCGTCCAGATGGCTCTGGCACATGGCTACCTGCGAGATGGCAGCCCTGTCCTAGGCCTCAGCCACCGCCTGCCCAAAATTGCCCCAGGTCTTGGACATGATGATCATGTCCGAAACCCTCTCTCCCATGGCCTCCACTGCAGACTCCACTTGTGTTGGCCTTGGTGGCAAGCATGGCGGCACCACCTTCTGCTCCTGCATGCAGTTGGACTCCTCCACCTGCGCCTGCAGATGCTGGATGTAGCCCCTCGCTCTGTGACTGCATCTCCACGAATGAAGGGACTGTCCGTTCCAAAAGACCGAAACCTGTCTGAATGGCTGTTAGTCTCTGGAATCGACCAGCCCTCCACCGTCCGCCCCCTTGAGAGTTGCTACCTCCACCTGCTGCATGCGTGTGGTGCGAACCAGATAGTACCCCAGGAGCCTCTTCACTAAAGTGCCCAACCAAGATCTCTCTGGGATGGTGGAGAGTGTTGGAGACAGCTGTGACGGGAAATCTGTGTCATCATCGGACTCAATCTCTGAGGTGCCTTGGGTCTGGGTTGATGACTCTCCTCCATGTCCTCATCGCTGCTCAGCATCTGGGGCTCTTGCCTGTGGCTGGGGGCGAGGGACACCAGAAGGGCCCGTCCCATCACCTGTAGCTCCTGCAAGACTCAAGACAAGACGCATGAGGGGGGGGGGGGGGGGGGGGGGGTGTTGGGGATGTGGTGTGAGGGTGGTGTTGGGATGAGGGTGGTTTGGAGGTGAAGGCAGTGTGGGGGTGAGGGTGATGTGACGGTGATGTGAGGTTGGTGTAAGGGCATGTGGGGTGAGGGTGGTGTGGGGGTGAGGGCAATGCGGAGGTGAGGGTGATGTGGGGGTAAAGGTGATGTGAGGGTGAGGTAGGTGCTGGGGACAGGACACACGTGTCACGGAGAACCGCAACTCAGTGGGGTCTCACTTCCTAGCCTGACGCCGATCTCCACCCGGCGATTGCCCTTCCTCTTGCCCGTTGACCATGTCCAGGGCCCTCTGCTCTGCCACAGTGAGGGACCGCAGATCCGGCAGTCCCCCTCCAGTCTTTTCCCACTCACAGTAATTATGGGCGGCCTTCTTCTGCGGGGGGGGGGGGGAGACACCAAAAAACGCACAGTGTTAAACAGTTCAACACATGTAGCTCAGGGAGTGTGGGGTGGGACCACATGTGTCACAAAGATAAAAGTTAAACCAAATTTATTCTAACTCAAAAGTTAAGCCGCACCCACAGCATACAACACTAGTATCCCAGCCTGGGACTAACAGGAACTCCCAGTCTGATTCTGGGATGGTATTTAAAAAGCTTGATAACGAGTCCCAGTTGGAGGCCTCAGCCCATTACCATGGGAACTCGTACTCAATGAGCCCCACAGGGAGATCAATGAGTGATTCCTCATGATCCTCATGAGGGTTATCACAGGTATCCTCAATTTGAAGGCGGAACCTGTCTCCTCAATTGAGTGTGGTGGTCTCTCTTACTGAAACTGTCATGGATGCATGCCTCTGTGCAGGTTGATGAGGGTGAGGTCAAGTATGTTTTTCCGGCTTGTTGGTTCCATCACCACCTACTGCAGACTCAGTCTAATAGCTATAGCCTTTAGGACTCGGCCACTCAGTATGTGGTGGTGCTACCAAGCCACTCTTGTTGATGACCACTGATGTTCCCCACCCGAAGTAGATTTTGCACCCTTGCCACTTTCAGTGCTTCCTCCAAGTAGTGTTCAACATGGAGGAGTACTGATTCATCAGCTGAGAGGGATCATACAAGGTAATCAGCAGGAGGTTTCTTTGCCCATGTTTGACCTCTGGTGCCATGAGACTTCATGGGGTACAGAGTCAATGTGGAGGACTCCCTCAGCAACTCCCTCTCGACTATGTACACCACTGTGTCACCATCTCTACTGGATCTGTCCTGCCAGTGGGACTAGGGCATAACCAGGGATGGTGATGTCTGGGGCATTATCTGTAAGGTATGATTCCGTGAGTCTGATTATAGCAGGCTGCTGCTTAACTTGTCTGTGAAACAGGTCTCCCAATTTTGGCTCAAGCCCTCAGATGTTAATAAGGACGACGTCGCACTGTCAAAAGGGCTGGGTTTGCCGTTGTCATTTCTGGTGCCTCGATGGATGCCCGGTGGTCCATCTGATTTCATTCCTTTCTGTTTTCTTTCTAGAGGTTAGATACAGCAGTGTCTTGCTCGGCCATTTCAGAGGGCAATCAAGAGTCAACCACCTTGGAATAGGATGGCTGATTTCCTTCCCTCAAGGGCATTAGTGAACCAGGTGAATTTTCACAACAAACAACAATGGTTTCATAATCACTATGAAAGATTTAACTACACACTTTATTAAATTCAAATTCAACCATCTGCCGTGGTGGGATTCAAACCCGAGTCCCGTGACAGTGCTATTATGCCATCACCTCCCCATTTGAGCTTTACCAGAGTATGTGAGAATGGAAAATGCAGACAACTGTTAAGGAAGCATAGCTGCTGTATATTTGTAAGGTTATCAATGAAAGCCTCTAATGTGCCTCTCCAACTGCATGGTTAACAGGCGAAAGGGCATCCAGTTATTGTTGAAGTGCAACCTGAGCCACGTCAGAAATTGTAGGAGTATTTTGGTAAGGTGGTACGTTCCATGAATAGATCCATATCTCTTCCAGCCGCTGTGACATAGAGATGCAAGCATAAGCATTGGCATCTTGGTGACCTTGATCTGTGAGTTAGTGCCTCAGCTGCAAGGCTGTATCATTGAAAAGCTGGTAGTGCAGATACAGCTCTACGGTATGACATTCACTTACTGTTTGCGAGTGGAAGATCAGCTATACTTGCCCAGTATTTATTGATTTATGAGTCTGCAGCAGTCCGATCCCGGACCAGACACCAACAGTTGCTCGGATACTGGATAGAAACACCAATATGTTTTTTAATTTTTAAGACTGTGAGGAAAGGATACTTTGTTCCAGAAGTGATTTCAGGCACAAATAGAGATATGGAGCACAATTCAACCAAAATATTTCCAAGTTGGCAGGTTCTTTCACACTGCCTGTATTCAATTAGTTCCAAAAAATGAGCCCACACGTGAATGTCGACATGCCTGGCTCCCTCGCCATCTGATTCACCTGACTCGCACCTCAGCTGTATGCCTCTAAGGGGGAGCTGCTTTTAAACACTCCTTCAGCACTCTATCCCAGTCAAGAAACGAGTATGGCAGCGCAGAGACCTGCTCCTTGCTCTGGGGATGCCGACCTGGCCAGACTTCGTGATGCAACGGATGAGAGGCAGGACCTCCAAGGGGGGGAGTCAGAGAACCAGCAGCAAGGTCAGAAATGCCACCTGTGAGGCAGTGGCAGCTGGGTTGAATGCGGGCTGCATAACCAGGTGACTGCTGTCCAAACTCGGAAGAACTTGAACGACCTCCACTGAGCTGCAAGGATAAATTACCACCTCTTTCCCGGCATCAGTGCCACCTGCCACTCCCCAATTTCCCAAACACCCGCTCCCCCCCCCAATCCACTGACTGACACCTCCCAACATCTGATCTTCAAGCTTGTTCCTCAGAACCCCCGGCACCCACCAGCACAATCCCTGAATGTTTAGTTGCAGTGCCCACACATGCCATCTGTTATAGATCCGCCTGACCCATCAAGCTTTTGGCTCACGTGTTCGCTTTGTCCCACAGGATAAAATTGCCCATAATAAAAGGAAAGGGGGAGGAGTACCAAAGTCTTCAGGTGCAGGATATGATGTCGACAATATGTGGGCATCCAGGCCTACACTAGGATTGGGACAACAGTGGAAAATCTGGAGCACGACATCTGGGCCTCGAGTGATGGTGTCCAAGGCAGGACTCAGTCTGTGATGACCATGGCTGAGGGCCTCTACATCATGTCCCAGTCGATGAAGGACATGTCTCAGGCACAGGTGGGCGTTGCCAAGGCATTCCAGAACGTGGCCCAGTCAATGAGGACCATTGCTGAGGGCATTGACACCATGGAGCAAACAATGGAGAGCCTCCAGGACTGACAGTGCCAATGACTCAGAGGCTTCTGGAACTAACTCCAGTTGGAGTCACACAGGACCTTACAGGCACGCTCAAGGAGGAGGAAGGGCTGGAGTCCAACCCGGGGCCTTCCACCAAGGAGACTAAAGTGTCCTCCAGCTCTTCTGAATCCCCCCATCCTGACACCGGCGCATCTCAAGAACAGTGACGCCAGTGACACCAATAAGTCGCCTCGGGCCCTCCACTCCAGGCCTTCCAGAGGATGTCCGCCAAGAGCTTATGGGATATTAAGGGATATGGGTCAAAGGGAGGTATATTAAGTTAGGTCATAAGTCAGCCATGATTTCACTGAATGGTGTAACAGGCTTGAGGGGCTGAATGTCCTACTCCTGTTCCTATCAAAAGCCACAGGGCATGTAAAGCAGCAGGCTGCCTCCACCTATGACGTGCATCCTGGGGACACCCCTAGATGTAGTACTGGACCACAGAAGATCAAAGAGTGAGGAGTACTAATTGGCACTGATGAGGTCACTATCAGTTACTCGGGGGAATTGAAATATGGCACATTAAAATGTTCATCATTAAAACATTTCACACCTGATAAATGTGAAGCCTCTGCCACTTTAGTCTTCACAGCAGGCCTGCCTGCATCCCCACCCCAGTTCCACCCTTCTGCAGCATGTGCAGTCCGTCAGCCCCTAGAAGACCAACAAGTCCTGTGCACCTCGGCACATCACTGGACTGTCCTTCTGGCCCCATCTCAGCCTGATGGGAAGCCAGGTCTTCAGGGTGGGCGAGAGCCCCCTGCACATATGGCCTTGCTGCATTCTTCGGCTTCTGCCTGCCTTGGCTGCGACAAGCACAGTGAAGGCAGTCTCCTCGGGATCTACACCAGCAAGCATATTTGCATCTGGAAGGAATTGGAAGAGAAAGACCAACAATCAGGGCTTCCATCCTGGGACCCTCAAATCCCCTAGCCCCCTCCCAGCCTTACCATGACTAAGAGTGCCATCCAGCGAGCCAGTTGTGCTGGCAAACCTCACTCTGCACATTCACTCCTGGCCAGATCAGGAACCCCAGACTTCAGGCCTCTGCCAGCAACATTTGGGACGCCGTGTTCAGCTATCCTCCGCTCATCCAGAAACTTGCCTTTTGGCCGCAAGAGGGTCCTCAATGGTGAAGTCCTGTGATCTTTAGTGTTTTGATTGTTGGCAGTTGCCTCTCTAGTGCTGGATTTGAGCCATGCACCAGCTAGAGCTCAATACGGCATCCAAGAAGTTTGTGACTATCAACACCCATAAAGGGTTATATGAATACATCCCCCTGCCTTTTGCGGTCTCAGTGGTATGCGCCATTTTTCAGTGCATAATGAAAATAACCTTCTAGGGATGCTGAGGGTGGAAGCTATCGACAAAGAACACCTGGCAAACTTGGAGGAAGTCCTGCACGATTCTCAGACGCAGGCGTCCGCCTCAAGCGGGAAAAGTGCAATTTCAGGCGGGTGGGGTGACATACCTCAGTTACTGCGTCAACAAGGACAGCCCACACCCTGTAGACGATAAAGTGAAGGCCATAAAAGGAGCGCCTACCCTGCGAAATATATATTTTTAAAATTTAAAGAGAAATCCCAATTAAGAGGTAATTTTAGCGTGGCCAATCCACCTGCCCTGCACATCTTTGTAACGCAAACACTGGAAGAATGTGCAAACTCCACGCACGGGCAGTGACCCAAGGTTGGGATCGAACCCGGATCCTCAGTGCTGTGAGGCAACAGTTCTAACCACTGCACCACCGTGCAGCCCCCGACCCCTCGAAATATGATGGAATTGTTGTCGTTCCTAGGCCTCGTCAATTATTATGGGAAATTTATCTCCAACCCAGCCACTTTACTGGCACCATAAACACATTTCTAAACAAAAATAAGAAGCGGTCGTGGCAGAAGCCACAGGACGAAGCATTCACAAAAGTGAAGCAACAGCTCCTGTCATCCAATATCTTGTCGCACCACGATCCCACAGATCACCGGTACTAAATTGTGACGTCTCTCCCTACGGTGTAGGGGCAGTCCTCTCCATCATGGGGATGATGGCACCGAACGACCAATTTAATCTGCATCGTGAACCCCGGCAGATGCAGAGCAACGCTACGCACAAATCGAAAAAGGTAGTCTGGCCATGATATTTGGAGAGAAGAAATTCCATCCATACATTTACAGCCGACACTTTACGATAATAACAGATTACAAGGATGTCAAGACGATCCTACCCATCGCCTCACCTCGGATTCAGCACTGGGCACTCTTGTTGGAAGCATGCAAATACTCCTTCGAGCAACATCCAGGAACGCACATAGCCAATGCTAACGCCCTGATTAGCCTACCGCTATCCATAGGCTCAACCCCCACCTCTCAAACTGTGAGGAGAGTGTAAGGGCCATCCCTGTTGATTCCCTTATTTCCTATTACTTTTACTTTGTCGCTGTCATTTTGATCCATGGACATTTAAGTCAAGCAGAGGAAGTGAGGAAATCAAAAGTTGCAAAATAGTACACTGTGCTATTGGGGATTTAGCTTTTGAACAGTAGAACTTGGACTTTCTGGCACCCGAGAGATCGGAAGGATTCGGCTTGATTGATTGGCTGGTGGCCACAAATTGGCAAATGGCTGTATTCTGTCCAGCGACAGGCACTGATTGCGTCCCACCTGTGTGAGATGGTCTTCATAATAATAATAATCGCTTATTGTCACAAGTAGGCTTCAATGAAGTTCAATGAAGTTACTGTGAAATTGAACCCGCGATGCTGGCCTTGTTCTGTATTACAGGCCAGCTGTTTAGCCCACAGAGGACCCAGGAAGGGACAGTCGGATCTTGGGACACACCGAGAAGAAGCTGTGAGCTGCTGTCTTTCTCTCTTTCTCTTTACCCAGAAATGCTGCCTTACTTGTTTCTTGAATTTGCAGAGGCGTTTTTGAGATCTTGATGAATCTACGGTAAAGAACATTACAGTCTGAAAGCAGAAGTCATAGAGTCATAGAACAGTACAGCACAGAACAGGCCCTTCGGCCCTCGATGTTGTGCCGAGCAATGATCACCCTACTTAAACCCACGTAACCCGTATACCCGTAACCCAACAATCCCCCCATTAACCTTACACTACGGGCAATTTAGCATGGCCAATCAACCTAACCTGCACATCTTTGGACTGTGGGAGGAAACCGGAGCACCCGGAGGAAACCCACGCACACACGGGGAGGACGTGCAGACTCCACACAGACAGTGACCCAGCTGGGAATTGAACCTGGGACCCTGGAGCTGTGAAGCATTGATGCTAACCACCATGCTACCGTGAGGCCCTTCAGTCCTGGACTGAAGAAAGCTGTACTGGGCGACGTACATTTGAAACAGTCTTTTGTCTTTTTATTTTTCTTAGCACCCCTCTGTCCAATCTTTGTTTGTCCGCCTTGTGTGTGTAGAGGGTCAGGTGAGTTAAAGTGGGGGGGGGGGGGGGGGGGAGCGGGGTTAGGAATTAGATAACAGTTACCCAGTTGTATTTGGCTGCCTAATAATTCATAGTTATTGTTATTAGTAAAATGTATTTGTGTTTCAATTTACAAACCTGTGGCTAAATTCTCCGACCCCCAGCAGGGTCGGAGAATCGCCCGGGGCCGCCGAAAATCCCGCCCCCGCCATGTCCAGAATTCTCCCACCCGCAAAAAGTCGGCGTGCTGCCAATCCCGGCGCCCGCCTCGGAGAATGGCGGGGGCCGGCGGGAGGCTACGGGTTTCTGTGCTGCCGTTATTCTCCGGCCCAGATGGGCCAAAGTCCCGCCGCTGAGAGGCCTCTCCCGCCGGCGTGGTTTGAACCACCTCTGTGCCGGCGGGATCGGCGGCGCGAGCGGGCCCCCGGGGCGATCGGACCCCGGGGGGTGCCCCTACAGTGGCCAGGCCCGCGATCGGGGCCCACCAATCGGCGGGCGGGCCAGTGCCATGGGGGCACTCTTTTTCTTCCACCGCCGCCATGGCCTCCACCATGGCGGAGGCGGAAGAGAATCCCCCAGCGCGCATGCGCCGGTGGTGACGTCAGCGGCAGCTGACGCACCGGCACATGCGCGAACCGGCGAAGCCCTTTTCGGCCAGCCCCGGCGCCGGGCGTCAAAGATCATTGTTGCCGGTTTTGGGGCGCCTCAATGTGAGGGCTTGGCCCCTAAAGGTGCGGAGAATTCCGCACCTTTGGGGAGGCCCGACGCCGGAGTGGTTGGCGCCACTCAGCTACGCCGGGACCCCCCCCGCCCCGCCAGGTAGGGGAGAATTTCGCCCCTGGTAACTGGAGTTATTGGGCAGCCAGAGACCAAATACTTTGGGTATTTCCGAAGAATTAATCTCTTAAATTCAATTGTGTTGCGACTCCGGTAAAATGGGGTTGGAGCTGACCCCGCACTAGCCCGGCGTGTCGTAACAAGGGAAATGGTAAGGTCAGCGGTGAAACTCAGGGTGACCATATAATTTGGGAGGTCTGGATGTTCAAGGGAAGCATCACCTTGCTGACAGTCTCTGTGTTTGTCCCCTCTCCCACACAGAAATGGAACTTGGAACTCAGCCTGCCATGCTCGCTATCTACATGGTCTCTGCTGTCGTTGTGGATTCACAGTGACGAGAGTGCCAGGACCAGCCCAGGGAAGATCTTGCATAAGATCTTTGAAAGTGGCAACACAAGTGGACAAGGTAGTCAAGAAAGCATATGGATTGCTTGCCTTCATTCGATGGGACATCGAGTATAAAAACTGGCAACTCATGCTACAATTACAGAGAACCAAGGTAAGGCTGCACTTGGAATATTGCGCACAATTCTGGTCGCCATACTAAGAGAAGGATGTGGAGGCTTTGGAGAGGGTGCAGAAAAGGTTTACCAGGATGTTGCCTGGTTTAGAGGGTATTAGCTATGCGGAGAGACTGAATAGACTCGGACTCTTTTCATTAGAATGACGGAGGTTGAAGGGTGAACTAAATGAGGTCTGCAAGATTATGAGGGGCATGGATAGTGTGAATGGGCAGGCACTCTTTCCCAGGGTGCAGGAGTCAGTCACAAGGGGGCACAGGTTTACGGTCTTTGGGCAGAGTTTAGAGGTGATGTGCAAGGCAGGTGAGTGCCTGGAATGCGTTGCCAGGGGAGGTTGTGGAAGTAGATACATAACGGCGTTCAAAAGGCATCTTTATTATTATTTAAACGATAAAATATTAAAGCATGCCGCTGTTCAGAGAGACTTGGGTGTGCTAGTGCATGAGTCACAGAAGGTTGGTTTACAAGTGCAACAGGTGATTAAGAAGGCAAATGGAATTTTGTCCTTCATTGCTAGAGGGATGGAGTTTAAGACTAGGGAGGTTATGTTGCAATTGTATAAGGTGTTAGTGCGGCCACACCTGGAGTATTGTGTTCAGTTTTGGTCTCCTTACTTGAGAAAGGACGTACTGGCGCTGGAGGGTGTGCAGAGGAGATTCACTAGGTTAATCCCAGAGCTGAAGGGGTTGGATTATGAGGAGAGGTTGAGTAGACTGGGACTGTACTCGTTGGAATTTAGAAGGATGAGGGGGGATCTTATAGAAACATTTAAAATTATGAAGGGAATAGATAGGATAGATGCGGGCAGGTTGTTTCCACTGGCGGGTGACAGCAGAACTAGGGGGCATAGCCTCAAAATAAGGGGAAGTAGATTTAGAACTGAGTTTAGGAGGAACTTCTTCACCCAAAGGGTTGTGAAACTATGGAATTCCTTGCCCAGTGAAGCAGTTGAGGCTCCTTCATTACATGTTTTTAAGGTAAAGATAGATAGTTTTTTGAAGAATAAAGGGATTAAGGGTTATGGTGTTCGGGCCGGAAAGTGGAGCTGAGTCCACAAAAGATCAGCCATGATCTCATTGAATGGCGGAGCAGGCCCGAGGGGCCAGATGGCCTACTCCTGCTCCTAGTTCTTATGTTCTTATGTTCAACCAATACATGGAAGGATACAGCACTAAGAAGTGCTAGGGTTTTGGCCAAGGGTGGTATCATGATCGGTACAGGCTTGGAGGGCCGAAGGGCCTGTTCTTGTGCTATATTGTTCTTTGTTAACAGCAAGGACCAGCTGACGAGGCTCAAGTGCCGGAGCTGGCTCGACAGGCTGCGAAATGAATCCTTTAGGGCCATCAAAATAGGGAGAACCTGATCACCTCCTGATTCGCCAACTAGGAGGCCAAAATACTGGCAGCTCCATCGCATTGCCCCCCTCATCTCATTTGCCCTCAGTCCCTTTGCCCTCTCCCCCACCTTCCCCTTAGCATTTCTCCCCACTTTTTCCTTAACCTTTCACCCCACATTCCTCTTAGCCTTTTCCTCCAACTGCCCGTTCGTCTTTATCCCCAACTTCCCCATAACCTTTCACCCCTTCCCGCATCCACAGCTACCCCTCTGAGCATCTTAAATGGGTGTTGGGCCTGAGTTGGCAGAATTAGCGGGTCTTCTCTGCGGGATGCAGGATGCTAGTGACTCACTGTGTGACGATCTCTGATGCTCCTCGTTGTCTGATAAAGTTTGACCCTGTCTTTCAGATAACATACCACTGTCGCCCTGGTGATCTCTGACTGTGTGATGGGGACTCCTCACAGGCCACATTATTTTGCCAGGGGTGGTGTGGAGATGGAGCAAGCTATGAACTCATAGACTGGGGATACTGTCACACTAGACAGTCTCACAATGCGGCTACCATGGCCTCTCAGTGAGGGTGGATACTTGTGGGATGTCCATGGGTCTGGTGCGCCCTGAAACCCCTCCCCACACCAACTGTCACAGTCCAAGACCCAGTCCCATCCCAGCCTACCCACACATTGGACAACAGTGAGGCAGATCAGACTGATGGTGGAAACGTGTTTCATGGTGCCTTTTTCCAGGCAGCATGGTGGCATAGTGGTTAGCACTGCTGCTTCAGAGTGCCAGGAACCCAGGTACAATTCCAGCCTTCAGTGACTGCCTGTCTGGAGTTTGTACATTCTCCCTGCGTGTGCATGGGTTTCCTCCAGGTGCTCCGGTTTCCTCCCAGAGCCCAAAGATGTGCAGATTAGGTGAATTGGCCATGCTAAATTGCCATTTAGTGACCAGGGACGTTCAGATTAGGTTATATGGTTACGGGGAGTGGATATGTGTTGAGTGCTCATTTTATAGAATCGGTGCAGACTCAATGGGCCGAATGGTCTCCTTCTACACTACAGGGAGTCCATGGTTCTACAGATTTGGTGCCATTATGCCTGACTCACTATATTCAACTATACCCCTGACAATTTAAGTGTCACCTATCTTTCTTTTTTTCCATGGCCACCTCCTTGTTGTTCCCCCAGATTGCACATCAGGAATGAAGGTGGCCTGCTGCTTGCTTCGCCCTCTGTCGTGCAAGGCCCATGGCAGCAGATCTCTGGAGGGCCTGGACCTGGATGGGCCCAGCCGTCTTTCGAGTGTCACAAGTGACGACAAGTCACCCTGTTCTGCCTGCTGCCCATCAGATGCGCCATTGTCAGGTGAGTGGGATTCCGAAGAGCTGCAGTGTTCCACCGCCTTGATGGGCCCTGTCACTTCCTGATCTCTTGGGGTCCTCACTGGCCCCCAAGCTACTCCATGGGAAGGGGCAACCAGAGTGAGCTCAGTAGCCTCAACGATATCTGGCACTGCCAATCCTGGAGGCCCACCAATATCTGAACCATGGTGTCGATGTCCTCAGCCATAGTGGTCTGTGATTGGAGACATGTCCCTCAGTGCGTGAACTATGTCACTTACTGCCTCGATAATGTTACTCTGTTAGCCCAGCCAATGCTCTCGATGCCCTCAAACTTCCTGCACGAGACCTTCCAACACAGATGCCACCCTTTCAGTGTTGGTCTGGGTGCCTTGTATTGTCAGCAATATCACCTGTGCTTGAAGGTAACTGGACTCCTCGAATTGGAATTGCATCCGCTGGAATGTATAAAACACCCTCTCCTGTAAATTCTGGCTCTGAATCTGCATCTGCACCAGTGATGGGATCCACCTTTCCAGAGGCGTGGCATCTATATTGAGGCGAGCTGCCCCTGGGGTTGGGCAGCCCTCCGACCGGTTGCTTCCTCAAGAGCTCCTGCATCCATCTCATGTGCTGCAGCATGTGTGTAGTGCTCAACAGAGGATGGCCGAGGAGCCTGATCGCTAACATTTCGGTCTGCGCTCATGGATGGTGCTGGTGAATGCAGTGCGTGAAGTCGATGTCTTCTCCGGAGGTCTGCTCCGGGGTGATCTTTGGGTCTGGAAGGAGGGCTGTGATCCAGGACAACCTGGCCTCGTCTGATGGGGATCCTGGAATACAAAGGACATGGGGTCTACCTTTGGGACGGACAGAACTGTGAGAGATTAAAGACTCACTTGATAGGACATCTGGATAACGTTGCCGAGAATTCTCACTTCTTCAGCGCATGTCAAACTCCATGACAGCCACAGCTTGCTCTTAGGCCTCCCCCGTGAGTTCCATGGCCCTTTTTTAAAAGTGGACCCGTATGTCAGGCATTCCAACGCCCGTATTCTGATGCTCCATTTGATTATGGACCCCTTTATCCATAGGAACACAGAAAGGATATCGTGAGATGTCGGCACAGCAGTTTTATTTGGGCGGGCAGGGGGTGGGGAGGTTTCTATCTGGTGGCATATGTGGGCAAGGTGCCTGGCCACAGAGGGCAGGGCATATGTTGGGGGTTCCTGAAGGGGGAGTTCACATGGGCATGGGGCTGTCAACAGTGAAAGCTGCTCGAAGGAGGTCTTCATCTTCTTCCTGCATTTCATGCCGGTCCTCTTGGTGAGGCTGTCAGCACTCACTGTATCTTCCACCTCATCCCAGGCTTTATTCATAATAGCTGGCTATTGTCTCCGCCGCACCCTGGGAAGGATGGTGTCCCTCCTCTCCGCAACAGCGTCCAACATTTTGTGATGTCCACATCAAGGAAGCGTGTTGCAGGTCTTGTGGCAGCCATCTTCTTGACTGGATGCGAGACTGGGGTGACTGGAGGGCTGCAGCTTGTCAGCCTCTGAATGGGATTCCCGATTCCAGCGATCAAACTCCTCCTATGCATGTTCTTTTCCAGTTTTGATTTCAAACTGTGCAGCCATTTTGGATTTTCAAGATAGTGGTGCTGCATTTTCATTTTGGGATCAGCTTCGATCCTCCTGTCAGTGTTTGGGTCCCTCCAATCTTCCTGAAACCTTATGATGTGCAGATCGAGCTCCCTCCAGCTATTCTCCAGCCTTCCCCAGTAACCCTGGATCCCACTGTAATTGTGGTGGACATTCCAGCCCTCCCCCTGAACCCATGACTGTTAACAGCCCCATGCCCATGTGAACCTCACACCTCCCAAGCTCAAGGCTGTGTGTATGGTCACATACAGAGATTAGCCCCTGTGAGAGCTTTGAATACAGAGAAACATACATAAAAAATCGAAGCAGGAGTAGGCCATTCGGCCCTTCGAGCCTGCTCCGCCATTATGATCATGGTTGATCATTGAACTCAGCAGTCTAATCCGCGCCTTCCCCCACATCCCTTGATGTACCAAGAATAAATTAGATATAGTTTTTGGGGCTAAAGGAATCAAGGGATATGGGGGGAAGGAGGGATCAGGCTACTGAACTTGATGATCAGCTATGATCATAATGAATGGCGGAGCAGGCTTGAAGGGCCGAATGGCCTACTTCTGCTTCTATTTTCTATGTATGTTTCTATGATTTGGAAGCTCCCTTCCCCACATCCATCGTTCTCTATTTAATCATCCCTCTTGTAACACATTAACTAAAACCCTCCCCCTAATAGTCTAGCATCTGCATGCATCCCCCCATATTCATACAGGGCGATCTACCGGCCTCGTCACGCTAGGCGCAAAAACCAGTGGGCCGTTTAGAACATATATAAACGCACCATTGTGCTGGGGGGTGATGCCAATTGCTGAGTCACGGGGTGGGGTGCGGGTGGCGGCAGGTGCACAGTTGGCGAGGGGGGGTAGGGATGGCAGGTGGGATCGGTGCCAGGGGGTCGATGCCAACGCACCTGCACGGCCTGGTGGAGGTCGTTGAACTTCTTGCGGCACTGGTTCTCCTGGTCATACTCCCCGAGCTGACGGCTGCTGCCACCCGCCTCCCAGGCTGACCCTCCGATCCCCTCGGGGAAACATGATTTTCCTCCTGGACTCGACTGTGTCCATCAGCCTGGCCATGTCTGCACCCCCGAATAGCAGCTCAGATCTACGTGGTGCATGCTTGCTGTCTGGTGTTTGCTCTGCGGGATCAGTTTAAGTGCAGCTCTTCCTCGTTAGTGGGGAGCTGCCAGGCGCGGGCCCAGTGAGTAGCTGGCGGGACAGTCATTTGCAGCGTAAAGCCCAGGGGGCATCATTAAGTGACCTAATTAATGTTAGATACCGGTGATGGTCTCGCTGGATCGGCCTTCGGGAAACACCCGCGATTCCCACTCACTACCACACTTAAAACAAATTTGGTTAGACCACGCCCCTAATCTTCCATATTGAGCTCCAGCTTCCCATCCCTCGGTCTACCCTCTTACTTTCATTGTTCCCCCACACTCCAACACCACAATTGCCCAATGTCACCCCCCCCCCCCCCCCCCCCCCCCCCCCCCCCCCCCCAAAACCCCAGTCCCAATGCTGGTCTGTGTTCAGAGTCCAACCATGCCCGAGGCCCACAGAACACATCCTCCCAGAATGCAGAGTAAACCTACAGCCCTCCACCCCCACCAGTGTGGCACCTCAGTGGCATTGGTGAGAAACAGAAGTAACCCTGTTGCAGGTAGGCTATGCAAGTTGCACTCTGCTCAAAGTCATGAGTGAAGGGAGAAAAGACAGCTGCACATCATTCGTATCCAACTGTGTTTTAAACCCACTGGCATGGCACATAATTGGGAGGGGAAATTTCTGGCGAATAGCATTTCTAATTCACATTCATGGCTTGCAAATAGACTTCCTCACCTAGATCAGGCCATTAGTATACCATGAAAGTGATGAGGGGAACATTCCAAATTGATTACTGGCCAACTGGATTCCACTTTTTGGCACATCTCCAAATTTTCCATTCCCTCCTGCCATGAAATCTGGCTGGACTGGAAAATTCCACCTGTCAACCCTCCAGGGGATACTGACTAACCGGCTCAGCTTTTCCAACATTTTTTGTTTTTATTTCAGATTTCTAACATTCGCAGTATTTTGTTTTTGTAATAGAAATTTTGTTTATGTGGATTTTGTAAGGGTTTGGTTTGGAGGCTGCTAAGCAAGATGAATCCTATGGACATCAGGTATCTAGCTAAAAGAAATCGAACAAGTATCAGATAGCATGATAATGTACACAATACAATCCTATTGAATTGTGGAAATCTTTGGCTTTGGTTAGAGTCCCTCAGTTATCAGAACTGAGAGGTAGAATATTAAAACTGCAGGATATGCCCCAATAATGGTGACACAGAATAAAATTAGAATCTTTAAGAGATATGAGTCAATTCCTTTCCCTGTGTCACATTCATGTGCATTCGAACATTTTATATAAATTTGCACAATAAACCAACAGGTCCTGAAATAAACTTCCTCTGCATTACCTTTCTTCTTGTTGCACTTTCCACACTTGCTCTATCTTTTGGTTGCTGGTCTTTAATGAAGATTTGGTGTATACCTCCAGTCGTTTCTTCTTAGCCAAGATAGCCTTATTAATATCAGCTGCACAGGAACAAACAACGGATTAGAAGACTTGCAAAACCAACCTGTCTACTATTATACTTTAAACCCATAGTGTTAACTCAAGCCCGAAATGAAGGTCCCCATTAATGCCGAGAGGGTTAGAATACAAGACCAGGGATGTACTTCTGAGGTTGTATAAGCTCTGGTCAGACCCTATTTGGAATATTGTGAGCAATTTTAGGCCCCGTATCTAAGGAAGGATGTTCTGGCCTTAGAAAGGGTCCAGAGGAGGCTCACAAGAATGATCCCTGGAATGAAGAGCTTGTCATATGAGGAACGGTTGAGGACTCTGGGTCTGTACTTGTTGGGAGTTTAGAAGGATGAGGGTGATCTTATTGAAACTTACAGGATACTGCGAGGCCTGGATAGAGTGGACGTGGAGATAATGTTTCCACTTGTAGGAAAAGCTAGAACCAGACGATCCTTTAACACTGAAATGAGGAGGAATTTCTTCAGCCAGAAGAATCTGTGGAACTCCTTGTCGCAGAAGGCTGTGGAGGCCAAATCATTGAGTGTCTTTAAGACTGGGATAGATAGGTTCTTGATTAATAAGAGGACCAGGGGTTATGGGGAGAAGGCAGGAGAATGGGGTTGAGAAAAATTTCAGCCATGATTGAAGGCGGAGCAGACTCGATGAGCCGATTGGCCTAATTCTGCTCCCATGTCTTATGGTCTTAAAAACACCTCAATTTTTTGATTTATCTGTCAATATCAACATTCTACTCAATTCACGACCAGGGATAGGTGTGTTCATAGCCCTGGTTCAGAGGAGCAATCGGGTACCTTCCATATACAAAAAAAACACATAAAGAGGCATTTAGGCCCAACCTGGCTGCGTCAGCATTTACCTTCCCTCACAACTCAGTAAAGAAGCTTTCCTATTCTCAGTTCTAAATCTCTTACATCTATTCTTGTATCTATGGCACATCATTCTACACCCCTCAACTGCTAGATTGTATCTACATTGTCCCTTTCATCATTTGAAACACTTAAATCATCTCACCATAACCTAATTGTTTAAATGAAAAATAAATCCAAATTTTTAAGTCTTCCTATTTATATTTTCTCATTCCAGACAACATCCTACTGAACCTTCACTATACTCTCTCTAAAGCCTCAATATCCTTCCTTTGGCGTGGAGCCTAATACTCTAAGAACCGTAACAACATTTTAGATGAACCTATTAGCTTTTATATTCAATGGCTTGCGTGTAACTTTGCACAATATACTTTCAAATATACACTGATGCTTTGATGAGCAAGGATATGTTCATCCCTAAAATAAGAGGTCTAGACTGTAATTCCTTAATGCTTTCAGTCTGTAAACCCGAGACGGGATTCTCCGAGTCTCCGCGCCGAAATCGCGATCGGCGTGGGGTGGGAGAATGGGTGTTGACGCTGAAATCAGGCGTGACACCGCCCCCGTGATTCTCCAGTCCCCGGAGAATCGCCGCAAATCGCATGCGCACTGTCTACGCGGCGCGGGTAGGGGGCCATTGACAGAGGGCCCCGCGGCGATTCTGTGAGGACACCTGTCCAAGTTGCTGACCACGTTCTAACCACGTTTTGCCTGTCGGAAATGGGCGCCCTGGTGGGGGGGACGGGGAAATCCTTCACCGCTCAGACGGCCAGGCAAGCGATCGGGTGGCACCAATCCGCGGGTGCCCGTGATCTCGGGGGGACCTAATGGTGCCATTCCGTGGGCTGAGTCTGCCAAGTCGCACGGGGCGGCCACCGCAGGCTGCCGCCATGCGCATGCATGGACTCCCAACCGAAAGTGCAGTGCCCAGTATCTGCAGCCAGAGCTGTGAGGAGCACTCTGCAGCCCTGCTACCCCCCGTGCAAATTGGAGAATACCTCTGGACTTTCTCAAGGAAAATCCAGAGTGAAACGCCCATGTTTTGACACAGGCGTGGGGACAGAACCCATTATTGGAGAAACCTGCCCCTTGTAACTCAATTCTATTAGTGCTTATGTTTCTTCTTTGTTAAATTGTATGGGCCTGGAATTTTGCAGTGTGTTAGCGCTACTGCCTCATTGGTAGATAAAGACTAAAACTCTTCAATCTCTTAGTATTGGCAGCAAGAGATATGTACAATTTTTTGGGAATACTGATTTCAACGTTACTTGTAATTGTGTCTGCCTAAGTTTTAAGTAAAATCGACACATTCGGACACTCTGAACCCAAGGGAGAGCAATTTCTGTTCATGGTCTTATTGGCAGGCAGCTGATAAATGGTCACCAATATTTATAACAAAGCTCAGAATAAATCAAGTCAACCGTACTGAATTTTCATGTTTACAGCCTCCTAAATGGACAAACTCTCTAATTAGTCGACATCCCAGAGTGGCTCCAATATTTGGATGTGGATTGCAGGTTCAGGCTTCCTGCTCCTGTTAAATGAGCTGGATATATTTTATACTTGATCGAGATGGTTAAGGTGATTAATGGTATAGATGATGTAAACGTTAAGCGAATCTTGGAGATTAGAATTGTTTTCCCAACATAGTGGATCGAGTTGGAAGAGACTCCCAGCAAAAGGGGATGTCAATTAGATCTTTTATAAATAGTCGGGTAGCTAGTTACAGAATAACTGTCCAGGATGGAACAGTGAAAATGGATAACTAATTTAGTTCATGCAATTGAATATTCTCCATCTGAGGAAGGATTGGTCTCTTCTCAGTCCTGCTTAAATCCTCAAAGTTTCTTCGACACCCAGTTCTATATTGTGGTTCTTAGAATATAACTTGGAAAAGATCACAAGATTGAGACTACACACAGCGATAAACAGAAGATAGGAGCAGGAGGAGGCCTTTTGGCCCTTCGAGCCTGCTCCGCCATTCATCATGATCATGGCTGATCATCCAACTCAATAGCCTAATCCTGCTTTCTCCCCATAGTCTTTGATTCCATTCTCCCAAGTTCTATATCCCAGCCGCCTCTTGAATATATTCAAAGTTTTAGCATCAACTACTTCCTGTGGTAATAAATTCCACAGGCTCACCACTCTTTGGGTGAAGAAATATCTCCTTATCTCTGTCCGAAATGGTTTACCCTGATCCTCAGGTTGTGGCCCCCTGGTCTGGACACACCCATCATTGGTAACATTTTCCCTGCAAACACCCTGTCTAGTCCTGTTAGAATTTTATAAGTCTCTTTGAGATCCTCCCTCATTCTTCTGAACTCCATTGAGAACAATCCCAACCTAGTCAATCTCTCCTATGTCAGTCCCGCCATCCCTGGAATCAGTCTGGTAAATTTTCGCTGCACTCCCTCGATCACAAGAACATCCTTCCTCAGAGGAGACCAAAACTGCACACAATACTCCAAGTGTGGCCTCACCAAGGCCCTGTACAATTGCAGCAACACATCCCTGCTTCTATACTCGAAACCTCTCGCAATGAAGGCCAAAATACCATTAGCCTTCTTTACCACCTGCTGCACCTGCATGCTTACCTTCAGCGAATGGTGCACAAGTACACCCAGATCCCGCTGCACACTCCCCTCTCCAAATTTACAAACATTCAAGTAGTAATCTGCTTTCCTGTTTTTGTTTCCAAAATGAATAACCTCACACTTATCCAAATTATACTGCATCTGCCATTGGTTTACCCACTTGCCCACCTGTCCAGATCTTACTGTAGGATCCCTGCATCCTCGTCACAATTTACCCTCCCACCTAATTTGGTATTATCTGCAAACTTTGAAATGTTACATTTTGTTCCCTTATCCAAATCATTAATATATATTGTGAATAGCTGGGGTCCCAGCACCGATCCCTGTGGTACCCCACTGGTTACTGCCTGCCAATTTAAAAAGGGCCCATTAATCCCTACTTTGTTTCCTCTCTGCCAACCAGTTTTCTATCCACCTCAATATAGCCTGAATGCAAACTGATGTATGCATTTTTCTTGATACAATCAGGATGAGGAATTACATGTGTTCATCAGGGCATTCCCTTCCTGTATTTATTCCCTTTGAGAAGCCTCTGAAATTACATCTGTGGTCTTGGGAGTGGGAAGCAAGTGGGTTGGCATTAGGAAAGAGAATTCTTATAATTCGTTGTGGGGCTAGAATCTGCCCTGGCGATACTTTAGACAGCTGCTTTAATACACAAGTGTTTATTGGCATTCTGTGAATGCTCAGAGTTCTTGTTTTGCATCATTTGAAACACTATCACTTATTATTTTTGACAAGCATGTGGGGCGGGATTCTCCGCTGGTTGGATGCTCCATTTTGCCGGCACCCGGGGGTTTCCCAATGGCGTGGGGCTGCCCCATTGACCGGCCGGCGAAACGGAGTATCCCGCTGGCGTGGTGAGGCAGAAATCTGGCGCAGCGGAGCAGAGAATCCCTCCCGTGGTATCTGTTCCTGGACAGCAAAAATAAAAAAAGGGATTGAACTAGCCATATTTCTTTACGAGGAAAATACTGTGATTCCCTCAAAAACATCCAACAGCAATAGCTCAAACAATTCGAAATCAGTTGATTTCAGTTCTAAACATGATCACGCTTCTGTTCCTTCATGTGTAATAAAAACACACGGTGGGATTCTCTGATCCTGTGCTGGGTCGGAGAAAATGGGCGGGGGGGGGGGGGGGGGGCGTGACTCCCGCGACGCTGGGCAACCAATTGCGCCAGCGCAGTTGGCACAGTGCGGTCGGGGGCCGTGTTCTCCACGCCAAATGCCCGCCGAGTTCCGCCGGCGTCGTTCGTGTCTGGTCCTACCCAGCGTGGCCTCGGCGTTCTGGCTGCGGGGGCCGTCCTGTTCGAGGGGGAGGGGGGATCTGACTCGGAGGGCGGGGGGGGGGTCCTCCGCGTTGGCCACGCCCGCAATCGGGGCCAACCAATCGGCGGGCAGGCTAATTGCGGGGGAGGCCTATGTTCCTCCGCGCTGGGCCCCTGTAGGGCTCTGCCATATTGCCCGGAGGCCGGCGCAGAGATGGCAACCCATGCAAGCCATAGCGTGCGTGCGCAGACACGCACCAGCCGTGCTGGCGCCCGTATCGGCAGCTGGAGCTGCGTGAAGCACTCCAGTGCCGTGCTGGCCCCCTGTGCAGTGCAATCCGGTTTACAGTCATTTTAAAAAAGCAAATACCGAGGATGTCAGAACTCTGAAATAAAAATAGAAAATGCTGGAAACACCGAGCAGGAAAGAGAAACAGAGACAGGGATTTTCCGTTCCCGTTCTGTTCTGGCATGAATGGCGAAGTAAGTGGAAAATCTCGCGAGAGACCCAAATCACGTTTTAGATCAGTGTGACGTATTGCGGTAATTGTCCCCACCACCCCTCCTGGTGACATAACTGGAATCCCAATGTTCAATGTTGGGAACCCCATTATAATAAATTTGAATCCAAATATCAGCCCTCTACCCCTGATCATCACTCCCTTGGTTAGATTATCCATTCATGCTGGTATGAGGGCACACTGGTGTGAACATAGAACATACAGTGCAGAAGGAGGCCATTCAGCCCATCGAGTCTGCACTGATCCACTTAAGCCCTCACTTCCACCCTATTCCCCGTAACCCAATAACCCCTCCTAACCTTTTGGACACTAAGGGCAATTTAGCATGGCTAATCCACCTAAGCTGCACGTCTTTGGACTTTGAAGTATGACTAGACTCCCATGGCATGTAGCTGGCAGGCATACCCACCAAAGGAGCCCAGGCGAGTGCATCATTGGGGAGCATAAGTATCCCACGGGTTGGGGGGGGAGGGGGGGGGGGGAGAGAGAGAGAGTCCCAGACCTATTTTGTGTACCAGGGCAGCTTTGAAAAATGACATCACAGCCTTCAAAAAACTAAGTTGCTGACGGGGCTGGCTCAATCGTGATGTTGGGAGATCTACATCTTGGCTTTTTCTTTCAATCTACCTAACAATGCGGCGAGAAAGCCACAGTTGACACCGATGGCTTCAATGCAACTCCGTCCCCCCCTCCCCCCCACCCCCTACATCCCACTGCCAGTCTGCATACAAATAGGAAAATTCAGCACAGAGTTGACGTTTCAGGTCCATGATGTTTCATCAGAAGATTTCTGATGAAAATTTATCAGCCTGCAACATTCACTATTATTTCCCGCCCCACAGATGCAACCTGACCTGTTGTGTACTTCTACCATTCTCTATTTTTACAACATTGCTTATTTGCTCCAATATTCTAACGTAATATAAAAACACTCCCCCTCCAAAACCGTTCAAGCATGGTGGCCACATCACCACTACAAACATAGAGAAGAACAATTAATCCAAGTCTATTCATCTGCACTGGCCATCAAAATGGTGGCAGAGCATATTCAGAACTAACATCATCAGTTAACATCAGCTTCTACAGATTATCTGCTTACATTTGTTTATCAGATTTAAGCAAAGCAAAAATGTGGGGTGGAATTCTCTGGTCCGCGAGCTGCGTTTTTCAATGCGGCGTGCCCCAGCCAGTAGCGGGATTCTCCGTTCCTGCTGCCGGCCAATGGGTTTCCTATTGTGGCCAACCTGTCGCCGTCGGGAAACCTGCCGTGCATGGGTGCCTGAGAATCCCACCGTTGGAGAATTCCACTAGTGATTCTTTTCTAGTGGGATGGCGGGATAGGAGGCTTGTGGAAATGTTAGCTTGATGGGATGGGGGAATTCTGAAGGTACGTTAACAATATTAAACCATGATATAAAATAACAATGGAAAACATAAAATTTAAAAGACTAGGAAATGTATATCCAGCTAAAAAGCAATAACAAACACTACTGAGACACCATGAACCGATACAGGCACAAATGAAAAATGGAGGAAAGGGCTGTACACTATGCACATAAACTGCAGGGGAGAACACGGCAAGGAAGCACACAAGGAGATTGGGAGAGATGGCAAAAAACACAAATAGGACAAAAGGAATTGCATCAAATTTTTAAAAAGACTCTAATAAAATTGTCAACTGGGCATTTAAATCGCAAATAGTTTTAACACAAAATTTGTCAGTTACTACATTTCGGCAAGAAAAAATAACGAGGGCACATATGGAAAATAAGAATCTAAATGTGATAGGGGAGCAAAGGAACCTAGGAGTACAAATACACACATCATTAAAAGTAGTGACAGGTAAATAAGGCCATAAAAAAACCAAAACAAGCACCTGAGTTTATGTCTAGTGAATAGAATTCAAAAGTAGAGAAGTTATGTTAACTTTGTACTGTGGGGCAGCACGGTGGCACAGTGGTTAGCATTGCTGCCTATGGCGCTGAGGACCCGGGTTCGAATCCCGGCCCTGGGTCACTGTCCGTGTGGAGTTTGCACATTCTCCCCGTGTCTGCGTGGGTTTCGCCCCCACAACCCAAAGATGTGCAGGTTAGGTGAATTGGCCACGCTAAATTGCCCCTTAATTGGAAAAAATAATTGGGTACTCTAAATTTATAAAAAGAATTAAAAAAAAACTTTGTACTGTTGCTTGATTAGACCTATTAAATTAGCAAAATCTTGCAGATACTGGATTCTGAAGCAAGAACAAAAAGTCCTGGAAAAACTCAGAAGGTCTGGCAGCATCTGTAGGGAGAGAATCAAAGTTAAATCCGCCTGATCTTCATCAGAACTGAAGAGAGGCAAAATGTAATCGATATTAAACTATAGCTGTGAGCTTGCAACAAAATGTAGCAACTTTAAGAACAAGAAACAGTCTTGAGGATTTTGCTTTGAGAAAATAAATATTTGGGATATTCAAAACAGGAAAGGGTTTAAGCAGGAGGAAAACAATCATGTTGCATCCAGAGAACTGTAACCTGCCCAATCAGAAGATGAGATGCTGCTTATCCAGTTTACATTGGGCTTTACTGGAACATTGCAGAAGGCCAGGGATGGGCATGTGGGCAGAACAAGTGGCAAGCAACAGGAATGTTGGAGTCATGCTTGTGGACTAAGTGAACGTGTTCCGCAAAGCGGTCACACAGTCTGCATTTGGTCTCTCCAATGTAGAAGAGAAGAAGAGATCGCTTTGGGAGCGGCAGATACAGGTCAAATTGAAGGAGGTGCAAATGAAACTGAATGGAGTGTTTAGGGCCTTGAATGGTGAGGAGAGAGGAGGTAAAGAGACAGGTATTGCGCCTTCAGCAATTGCAAGGGAAGTTGCTGTTGGAAGGGGAAGTGGGCATGATTGAGAAGGGTACGAGGGTGTCGCGGAGGGAGCGACCTGTTACGGACTGCCAACGGCGTTGAGGGGAAGATATATTACGTGATATTTTCATGCTGGAGTTGGCTGAGGATAGCACTTTAAATACAGAGGCTGGTGGGGTGGCAAGTGAGGACAAGGAGGACCCTATCATGGTTCTGGAATGGAGGGGAAGGGGTGAGGGCCCACGTTGGGGATGGCCTGCTCTTATGAGGTGGCATGCCCCCCGCTCAAAAACCCCCAACAGGTAAATTGAGCGTTGGGGGTCCAGAGAGTTGATTGAGAGATTGGGGCGACATTTAAAATCAGTGCAGGGAATGAAGGTTAAGTGCAGCACATGAAAAAAATAACAGTCCCGTTCGATAGCGGGGTGGTTCCTAGTGCTACAAGTGCAAGAAAAACCCAGCTAAACCTGCCCACAACGGGGCTTTTTTTTACCATTAAATCAGTATTTTGCAAATCTGCATATTAGAGTGAAACTGTCTCACTCTAATATGCAGATTTGCAAAATATTGATCCCCCACACAAATTCAGATCACCAATCTCACGAGGTTGCATTAGACCTCGTGAGTCGTGATGAGACGTGTAGATCCTGAAAGAGGGATCTATTTGCCGTGCAGCCTTTTGGGCTGGTAGAGACTTGGTAGAAACTAACTGCTCTAATCTGCACTCGCCTAATCTACCAAGGCCGTGGGACCTAAACACTTTGCCTCGGAGACTGTGGGCGAGTGCCATTCAGTTTTGGTCCCCACAAATGGGAACCACACTGAGCTTCAGGGGTCTCCCTCCGGGAAAGGTGGCACCCTGACACTGCTGGTGCCTCCTGGTCACCTTGGCAATGCCAAGGTGCTACCTGACACAGGCCAAGATGCCCAGGTGGAGCTGCCAGGTTGGCATTTTTCCTTGGCAGGGATCGGGCCCGGGGATGCCCTGCGTATGTGAGGTGGGGTGGTGGGGTGGGCTCAGAGGACCCCCTTCTCAGTGAGCTGAGGCTTTGGGGGCGGGGGGGGGGGGGGGGGGGGGGGTCCGGCGTTCATGTTTGGGGGGGGTGGGGGTCAAGAGATTGGGACGCCATTTTTAAATGGCGTCCCAATCTCTTCCTGCCCTGAGGAGTTCCAGTCAGCAGAGCTCCTCAGTGCAGGAAATAGGATTAAGTGCGGCCTCAGTGGGGCATTCCCCGCTGAAGCCCCAAATTGCAACAAAGTCCCAATAGATAGCATGCTGTTTCTCGACGCTAAACACGTTCCTCACAGGACTTTGTTTCAATTTTGTTAGTTTACACCCTGTGGGCGCGATTCTCCGATGCCGCGCTGCATCGGGAAAACCATTGTGAACTCGGTCGAGTTCCACGACGGTGCGAAACGGCCCCGATCGCGATCGATTCTGGCCCCGGAAATGGGCTAGGAGCGGGGCCACGCGAAACACGGGGGAGGGGAGGTGACGTCTGAAGCCCGCGACGTCCGATTGACGCCCGAATGACGCCGCTCCGCGTCGTAAAAGGGCACGAACGACAATAACAATGGAGGGGGTGAAAATGTCAAGAGTACGGAGGGCCGCCCCAAGGTTCCATGATACAGACCTCGAGACCCTCCTCGATGAGGTGGAGCAGCGCAGGGGCATCATCTGCCCAAGATGAGGGCATCGCCACCTTCCAGCGACGGGCCTGGCATGAGGTGGGCACGGCAGTCAGTGCTATGGGGCAGACCCCTCGGTCTGTGGAGCAGTGCCGCATGAAGCTTCACGACCACACCAGGGCTGCCAGGGTAAGTGCCCCCGGGGTCACAACCATCCCCCCCCCCCCCCCCCCCCCCCCCATGTCCCTCATCACCCACCTCCCCCCCCGGGCACGAGGGGGAGGGGGTGGAGGGTGGTTAACAAAGTTGTCACAGACCCACATGAGCGCTGCGACCCCCATGAGAGATGCCATGGTGTGGCTGCAACTTTCCCCCCACCCTATGCCAATATCTGAACGCCCTGATGATACCTGCTGAATTGCCCCCCCCCAAACAGGACAAGACTGCTCACAACAGCCGGGAGCGCAACAGAACCGGATGGGGTTCACCCATTATGCACCCCCTGACAGTGTTCGAGCAGAGGGCACTGGACCTTGCTGGGGGATCTGCCACCCGGGAGGTCGCGCAAGGCGAGGTTGGAGGTGGAGAACCAAGTGAGACAACTCTGCATGACAACCCCCCCCCCCCCCCCCCCCCCCCCCCCAGCCCATCCTCTGTCCCCTCACACTCTACCCACTGGATCCCCCATCCTCTTTCCCCTCACACTCTACTCACTGGACCCCCCATCCTCTGTCCCCTCACACTCTACCCACTGGATCATCCTACGCCCAGCTGAGCGTGTCTAACTAACCCCGTATTATTCTTTTCCCTAGGGCGTGCTGACGAACGCCCAGGGCCGTCTGGTGGCACACACAGGCGACCATCCACGACAACCATCGCACCCAGGGCCGCACGCCAGAGGGTGGCAGGAGGTCGGCCAGGAGTGCCATCCTCCAAATTCGGGACTCTCGAGCAGGACGCCCAGAGGACGGCGACGCAGTCAACGGACTCACCCAACGCAGAACCAGACATGGGCCACGTGTGCCCTGCGCTGGGATATGACTGGGACCAGGACACTCCTGAATTTTTGACAGACGAGGACCTAGAGCTTGCGGCACTGCTGTCTCCCACACCATCCATCATCCTAGAGACACTCACCCTCGGTTGGGCAATTAAGTGATGAGGCTCCTGGGTCACGGTCTGGTGTGCACCACACAGCTGAGCCGGTACAGCAGTTGGAGGACGGAGCAGCCAAGGGGCTGGACGGTCGGAGGGCAGCCCAGGCCCAGCATCCAGCTGGCGGCCAGACGTTTCCCGGGTTCCTGGATTTACTCGACCCACCTGGACAGCCGATGCATTTTGAAACCCAGGGACACAATGACGGGATGAGGGCCGTCTTCCAGCAGCCGCAGACGCAGTTAGAGGAGTCAAACCGCGTCCAGATGCAGGGAGTGGTGCCGCTCATGGCAGCCACCCAGGCCGACACCGCACAGGCAGCAATGCACCAGAGCCAACATGACATTGCCGGCTGCTACGGGCCCTAGCCGAGTCTCACCAGGTCATGGCCCAGTCCCAGCATGCCATGGCACAGTCCCAGCAGGCCATGGCACAGTCCCAGCAGTCAGTCGCGGAGAGCATAGACTGCCTGACGCACGTGCTGGATGGCGTCACGCACTCACAGGTTGAGGTCGCACAGTCCCTGGCGGGAATGTCTCACTCCCTGGACTCCGTCTCAGCGAACCTTCGGACCCTGGTCGATACCGTTGCAGGCCTCCAGGACTGGCAGCGCCAGGTGTCGGTGGGGCGACGATGCACCTCCCCGCTCGCACCTCCGTCCCACAGTGAGACCCGGGGGGCACCGGGCTCCCCGAGGGAGGAGGAGGTTCTGGGGCCCGTCCCATTAACTCCATCACGGGACGTCCCTGAAGGCTCGGCCTCCCCCCGTCCCATCCCTGGTGCATCGGGTGGGCAGCGGGCAGAGCAGGGTGGTACCACGTCATCCGAAACGCCCGCGGAGCAGCCTGGCCCATCAAGGGCGGGTCGCCCCAGGAAAAGAGTGCCGACGGGGAGACATATCGCAGGGCGTGATTCTCAGCAGTCCACGTCCACTCCTGCTGTACCATCTGGGGATTCACTTAGACGTAGTGGTAGGGCCCATAAGGCAATGAAGAGGGACACATAGTAAGGTGGCACGGATGAAGGGCACAGTTTAGTTGTAGGGGCTAGGGCATCTGTACTTAATATTTACCATTAAACTCACTGTTGCACCTAACTTGTAAGACTGTGTGATTTTTCCGTTGCCACGGGATCGTGATGGTGACCGAGTGTCGCTGGGGTTGACGAGCGGTGAAACTTCGGTGCCGGTCGTGCAGTCCCTTCCCCCCCACCCCCTCACACAGCTACCCTACGCGGGCACGTGATGGAGTGTCCCTGACTAACTCAGTGACCACCGAGATGGATGGTTCAGCTATTGCCATGAGTCAGACTTTGTCTAACGATTCTGAGCTCACAGCTCATCGCAGAGCGGGCTGTCATCATTCAACATGGCACTGATCACATCCGCTGACACAGCCATCAATGTCGTGCCATACCGTTTTGCCGCAGTGGTAAGGGTGATCTCGAAGTGCAGCAGTGTACACGGAGGGGGGGGGGGGGGGGGGGGGGGGGGGGGGTTGGTGGTGGGAGTTGTGTGCTGTCCATCTGCACGACTGTCGATGGAGGTGGTAGTGTTCAGCGGTGCCGTCGCACGCGACGCATGAATCTTGCAGCCACCAACGCGTCCAGGGGAGAAGGAGTTCTCTTTCTTCCAACCACGCTTCCACACTTTATGGGCGTGAGGTTGGCGGCAAGGCTTTTTGTGAGAAAATAACACAGGCCACAGCCGGGTATATTACCAATAACCAGAATGGGGAGATCCCACCCTCCACGTTCTGGGAGGTGCTGAAGACTGTGGTCAGAGGCGAGATTATTGCCTATAAGGCATGTAGCTACAGGCAGGAAAGGGTGGCTAGGCAACAACTGGTGGAATCCATACTGGAGGTAGAGCGGCAATACTCCGAGGCCCTAACCGTTCAGCTTCAGGCAAGAGGTAAAAGCGACAAATGGACTTTGACCTGCTCTCCGCGAGGAAGGCAGTCCGCCAACTCGCGAGACACAGGGGACCTTTTAGGGGCACAGAGACAAAGCCAGCCGCCTGCTGGCTCACTAGCTGAGAAAGTAGGCAGCCACGAGGGGAAATATCACAATTAGAGCATGGAACATAGAACATACAGTGCCGAAGTAGGCTATTCGGCCCATCGAGTCTGCACCAACCCATTTTTTTTAATAAATGTTTGTTTATTGGGTTTTTTGAACAAAGTATATTTACAATTATGTACACAAAATAGAATACATATATATATACATAGAAGAGAAAATAAAAACAAACAAAAAAAAAGTTAGAATAAAATGACTGGTAGGGTATTATGTGCTAGCTCAACAACAGCAGCTCTACAATTGGCAATATTGTTTTTAGCACATAAGTAGGTATCTGTTTGTGGGGGGGGGGGGGGGTAACTGGGGGAGGTACATATACATTTGGGCGCCGGGGAAACAATTACAGAGGGCAATACGCGAATGGATCTGGTGTTGGTGTTGTCGCTTGCTTCTCCCGGACGGTTTTCGCTACCGTTGTCGTCTCGCGATCACCTCTGCTTCAGCCATTCGTCCCATCTCTCACCCGGATTTTCCTTGTTCTTTGCTCCTGTCGATGCCAAGTTTGTTATCGTTTCCCATGCCCTCCTTCCGGTTGTCATTCCCTTGCCTCCCCCCCCACCTCACTGGTTCCCCTCTATTGTTCCCTGTCTCCTCTTCCCCCCCTCCTGCCTGCCCCCTTCCCCGCCCCTCCCCATCCCCTGTGGGTCGCCTTTCTTTCCTCTTAGGTTTAGCTGTCACCCCCCACCCCCCTCTCCCGGTCTATCCTTCCATCCCCACCTCGGCTACTTTCCCGATTCTTGGCTACCTGGCTATTCTTCTGCTTTTTCGTTGGCCACAAACAGGTCCCAGAACAATTAGGTGAATGGCTCCCATGTTCTGTGGAAGCTGTCATCTGACCCTCGGATGGCAATTTGATTTTCTCCATTTGGAGAGATTCTGAGATGTTAGACAGCCAGTCTGCAGCTTTGGGTGGTGCTCCTGAACGGCCAGCTGAACAGGATTCTACGGCGGGCGATCAGGGAGGCAAAGGCAAGGGCGTCCACCCTCCTCCCCAGGAATAGATCTGGCTGGTCTGATACCTCGAAGACCGCCACTTCCGGGCATGACTCCACCCTCATCTAGCCACACCCAAGGCCGTCCCGGCCACTCCCAAGGGTGAAGCAGTGCGGCGGGTGCAAGCTTCTGCTACTTCTGACAAACTTGCATTGTTGGGCCACCTTCGGGTGCAAGCGAGCATCTTCATTTTCAACACTACTGGGTGTCCGTTATGCAAGTTCCACAAATTGGAATCTTGGGGATTGCTTGCAACGGCAACAAGCGTTCCCCACGGCAGGGTACCATATTTAACACTGAACTCAGTTGAAAATGCCCAGAGCTGCTCGGATAAATACTGATGCTGGCCCTCCTACAGAACTATGTAGTGGACTTGGACAGTATGGAATCCATCTGTGTCCATTCCGGTATCTGGGACACCATAACCGGGATCGTACCCATAAAGATTAACGTAGCTACCACTTCATCGGACTGCGGGGCAGGCGGAGGGCACGTAGGCAATGGTAGTCTGCTGAACGCGTCTGCAATTTGGGTATATGGTTGATGCTTGAACGAATACTCATATGCTGCCAGTGGAAGGGCCCATATCTGTATTCTGATGGACGAGGCAGGCGGGATTGTGTTGTCCTCTTTAAAAAGTCCCAATAGCATGAAAAACACCTGACCTGCCCATAGCCTTAAATGTTATGATGTTCCAAGTCCTTTTCAAAGGGTGTGAGGCAACCCGCTTCTACCACTCTCCCACGCAGTGCATTCCAGACCGTCACCACCCTCTGGGTAAAAATGCTTTTCCTCAAATTCCCCCTAGCTCCTGCTCCTCACCATGAACTTGTGTCCCCTCATAACTGACCCTTCAATGAAGGGAAACAGCTGTTCCCTGTCCATGCCCCTCATAGTCTTGCACACCTCAATCAGGTCACCCTTCAATCTTCTCTGCTCCAGTGAAAACAACCCAAGCCTATCCAATCTCTCTTCATAACTTAAATGTTCCATCCTAGGCAACATTCTGGTGAATCTTCTCTGCACCGCCTTTAGTGCAATCACATCCTTCCTATAATGTGGCCACCAGAATTGCACACAGTGCTCCAGCTGTGGCCTCACCAAAGTTCAAACACCAAACTCCAACATAACCTCTCTCCTTTTGTAATCTAAGCATCAATGGATAAAGGCAAGTGTCTCATATGCCTTTTTCAACACCCTATTAACCTTCTCTTCTGCCTTCAGAGATCTATGGTCAAACATGCCAAGGTCCCTTTGTTCCTTGTGTCATGTGAGAGTATCTTTAAGAAATGGATGTTTAAGCAATGTACCTTTAAGAAATAGAGCAGCTCATATTACTGAGGTGATGTCAGAGGGTGGGGGGAGCTGAGATGAGTTCACTTCTGTTTTAGTTTCAGTTTTGAGAAAAAGAGCTTGGGTGTGTCTGTGTTTGCAGTGAGCTGGATCTGCTGTGATCTCTGCCATGAAAGACTATCTCTGAATCATTTGGGTGATTTGAACTCATAATAGTAATGTCTTTAACCTGATGTGTTTCTGTTTAAAGGTGTTAAGTCTTTTGGAGGTTTGAAGGAACATTTTGAGGGATTATTCAGTGTTTTATTATTTTCGGGGTTATCTTGGAAGTAAGGGGTGTTAAGTGATCCAATGTTTATTTAAAAAGTTTAAGTTGAATTCATGGAATAGACATTGTTTTGTGTTTAAAAACCCACATGTCCATAATTGTAATACCACACCTGGAGACCAAGCCGTGTGCTTCAAAAGCAACAATACATTAAAGGGAGAGGTTGGTTGAACTCCATGATACATTTTGGGGTTCTGAAAACGCCACTCCCATAACACTTGGAGCTTCCCAGTGTCATGCCATTTATTGAATACTTCATTGTCTAATTTCTACTTCCAAAATTTATCACCTCACACTTTTCAGGGTTTAATTCCATCAGCCACTTTTCTACCCATTTGACCATCCCATCTCTATCTTCCTGTAATCCAAGGCACTCAATTGCACCATTGATGATCCTACCCCCCCAGTGATAGATGTCAAATCAATGACAAATCAATAGGGGACCCAGCATAGATCCCTGTGGTACGCCACTGGGCGCTGGCTTCCAGTCACAAGCAGTCTTTGAACGCCCTGCCTGCAACAGTGGTGGACTCGCCAACACTAAACGCATTCAAATGGTCATTGGATAGGCATATGGACGATACGGGAATAGTGTAGAGGGTTTTAGAGGGGTTTCACAGGACGGCGCAACATCGAGGGCCGAAGGGCCTGTACTGCGCTGTAATGTTCTATGTCTCCTACAGCTAAGCCAATTTTGAATCCACCTTATAAGAACATAAGAACATAAGAACTAGGAGCAGGAGTAGGCCATCTGGCCCCTCGAGCCTGCTCCGCCATTCAATGAGATCATGGCTGATCTTTTGTGGACTCAGCTCCACTTTCCGGCCCGAACACCATAACCCTTAATCCCTTTATTCTTCAAAAACTATCTATCTTTACCTTAAAACATGTAATGAGGGAGCCTCAACTGCTTCACTGGGCAAGGAATTCCATAGATTCACAACCCTTTGGGTGAAGAAGTTCCTCCTAAACTCAGTCCTAAATCTACTTCCCCTTATTTTGAGGCTATGTCCCCTAGTTCTGCTTTCACCCGCCAGTGGAAACAACCTGCCCGCATCTCCCTATCTATACCCTTCATAATTTTAAATGTTTCTATAAGATCCCCCCTCATCCTTCTAAATTCCAACGAGTACAGTCCCAGTCTACTCAACCTCTCCTCATAATCCAACCCCTTCAGCTCTGGGATTAACCTAGTGAATCTCCACTGCACACCCTCCACTGCCAGTACGTCCTTTCTCAAGTAAGGAGACCAAAACTGAACACAATACTCCAGGTGTGGCCTCACTAACACCTTATACAATTGCAACATAACCTCCCTAGTCTTATTAAGGTACCCTGTATCCCATGTGAATTTGCCGTCTGTATACGTTTTCCATGTGGGACCATGTCAAAGGCTTTTAGGAAATCAACAGACCTGGTCACATACTCAAAAAAGTCAATCAATTTGTTTGGCATGGCTTTCCTCTGACAAAGCCATGCTGATCAAATTTTGCCTCTCCAAGTGGAGATAGATTCTCTCCTTCTGAATTTTCTCCAATAGTTTCCCCATCACTGACGTGACATTCACTGGTCTGTAGCTCCCTGGTTTATCTCTACAACCTTTCTTAAACAGTAGGATGACGTTAGCTGTTCTCCAATCCTCTGGCACCTCCCCCGAGCCCAGAAAGCAATTAAAAATTTGTCACTCCCTATGACAATATGCTCAAGAACCTCACAGTCTCTCTCCCCGAGTTCTGTATCTACCTCTTCATTCTCTTGGGTGAAGACAGATATGAAGTATTTGTTCAATAGCCTATCAATGTCCCCTGGCTCCACCGCAGATTTCCTTATTGGTCCATAATGGCCTTACTCTTCCCTGGTTATCCTCATCCCATTGATATACTGATATAATATCTTGGGATTTTTCCTATTTTTACCAGCCAGAGTTTCTCATATCCCCTTTTTGCTCTCCTAACTGCTTTCTTAAACTCCATCTTGTACTTTCTGCACTCCACTAATGCCTCTGTTGATTTGCTGCCCTTGTACTTGCTAAAAGCCTCTCTTTTCCTTCTCATCATATCCTGAATGTCTCTGGTTATCCATGTTTCTCTGGGCTTGTTACTCCTGCCTATTACCCGAGAAGTAGAGGCACAACAAATAGTTTTCTGAATTGGGGTGGGGTACATAGAACATAGAACAGTACAGCACAGAACAGGCCCTTCGGCCCTCGATGTTGTGCCGAGCCATGATCACCCTCAAACCCACGTATCCACCCCCCCCCCCCCCCCCCCCCCCCCATTGTCCTTACTTTTATTAGGACACTACGGGCAATTTATCATGGCCAATCCACCTAACCCGCACATCTTTGGACTGTGGGAGGAACCGGAGCACCCGGAGAAAACCCACGCACACAGCGGGAGGACGTGCAGACTCCACACAGACAGTGACCCAGCCGGGAATCGAACCTGGGACCCTGGAGCTGTGAAGCATTTATGCTAACCACCATGCTACCCTGCTGCCCCGTAAGAGGGGAGAAGAAAGGGGGGCTGGGAAAACGAGCTGTAGTCCAGAAGACAGTGTTGAGAGTAGTGAGGTACTGAGGAGGGTATCAACATCGCAGGAGTGTACCAGCAGACAGAAAGGTGGGTTGAAGTGTGCCTACTTCAATGCAAGGAGCATCCGGAATAAGGTAGGTGAACTTGGAGCGTGGATTGGTACTTGGGGCTACGATGTTGTGGCCATTACAGAGACATGGTTAGAACAGGGACAGGAATGGTTGTTGGAAGTTCCGGGGTATAGATGTTTCAGTAAGAGTAAGGAAGGTGGTAAAAGAGGTGGAGGAGTTGTATTGTTAATCAAGGATAATTTAACGGCTGCAGAAAGGCAGTTCGAAGGGGATCTGCCGACTGAGGTAATATGGGCCGAAGTTAGAAATAGGAAAGGAGCGGTCACATTTTAGGAGTTTTCTATAGGCTCCCAAATAGTAATAGAGATGTGGAGGAAGAAATTGCAAAACAGATTATGGATAGGTGTGGAGGTCTCAGGGTAATTGTCATGGGTGACTTTAACTTTCCAAATATTGATTGGAACCTCTATAGGTCGAACAGTTCGGATGGGGCAGTTATTGTACAGTGTGTGCAGGAGGGTTTCCTAACACAATATGTGAATAGGCCGACAAGAGGGGGGGCCACATTGGATTTGGTACTGGGTAATGAACCGTCCAAGTGTTAAATTTGTTTGTGGGAGAGCACTTTGGAGATAGTGACCACAATTCAGTGTCTTTCACTATTGCAATGGAGAGGGATAGGGCCATACGGCAGGGCAAGGTTTATAATTGGGGGAGAGGTAATTATGATGCGATTAGGCAAGAATTCGGGAGCATAAGATGGGAACAGAAACTGTCAGGGAAAGGCACAAATGAAAAGTGGAGCTTGTTCAAGGAACAAATACTGCATGTCCTTGATAGGTATGTCCCTGTCAGGCAGGGAGGAAATGGCCATGTGAGGGAACCATGGTTAACAAAAGAGGTTGAATGTCTTGTCAAGAGGAAAAAGGAAGAGCATGTAAGGATGAGAAAACAAGGTTCAGTTGGGTCGCTTGAGGCTTACAAGGTAGCAAGGAATGAGCTTGTGATGATCGGAATACCTGCCCCTTTAAGAGGCTTGGAACCCTGGGGACTCCGCCTCTGGCTACGCCCCCTGGAAACAGTATTTAAGATGAGACTCCATTTTGCGAGCACACTTCTCTTGGATCCTGCCATTGTTCACTGTTTATTAAAGCCTTTGATTACTGACCTCGCTTTCACGTCGTAATTCAGAGTGCCTCAGAGCTAAAAAAAAAAAAAAAGGGCTTAGAAGAGCTAAGAGGGGGCATAAGAAGTCCTTAGCGGGTCGGATCATGGAAAACCCCAAGGCTTTTTACTCTTATGTGAGAAATAAAAGAATGACCAGGGTACGGGTAGGGCCGGTCAAGGACAGTAATGGAACTTGTGCATGGAGTCAGAAAAAATATGATGTGGAGATGCCGGCGTTGGACTGGGGTGAGCACAGTAAGAAGTCTTACAACACCAGGTTAAAGTCCAACAGGTTTGTTTCAAACACGAGCTTTCGGAGCACGATTCACCTGAGGAAGGAGCAGTGCTCCGAAAGCTCGTGTTTGAAACAAACCTGTTGGACTTTAACCTGGGGTTGTAAGACTTCTTACTCAGAAAAAATAGGCGAGGCATTGAATGAATACTTTTCTTCAGTGTTCACCAACGAGAAGGGCCATATTTTTGAGGATGAGTGTGTGATACAGGCGGGTAGGCCGGAGGAGGTAAATGTTCTGAGGAAGGATGTATTAGCAATTTTGAAAATCCTGAGGGTCGACAAGTCCCCTGGGCCAGATGGGATATATCCAAGGGTTCTTTGGGAGGCAAGGGATGAGATTGCAGAGCCTTTGGTTTTGATCTTTGGGCCTTACATAGAACATAGAACATTACAGCGCAGTACGGGCCCTTCGGCCCTCGATGTTGCGCCGACCTGTGAAACCATTGTAGCCACTGTAGCCACCTAAAATGGACACTGGACTAACAAGATGGAGAATTGCTAAGACTGCAGTGAAAAAGCAGTTTAGCCAAGACAGCAGTCTGCAAAGACTGATTAGCATTTTGCAAGCAGCAAAACTAGTTTCTGGCCAGGTGGAAGATCTCAAACCAAAGGTGTTAATGGCAAAACGCTTTGCATATTAATGAGGCAATCCAGATCTGGGCACACACAATGGCAACATTTAGGTTTGAATAGATACTTTAAGTGGATGTCCAGACAGAGCGCACCAGAAGTATCCACTATAGAACCGCCCCCTCCATCAAGAAGAGACCCTCACATTGGGGGAATTCAAAAAGATATCGATTAGAATTTGGTCCAATCGATACCTGAAGGTAAAGCCCGCCCCAAAAGAGGCACGGACATTGGGGCCCTATAAAAGATAGACCCCACACATGGTCCTGTCTGTTGTTTTCGTGCTCCGGCTTTGACCAAGAACTTCGACCTGTATCCTGACTCCAGCCGCCGAACCGTAAGTGCCAATACGACGCTCGCTACGCGAACCAGGCCCATTAGACCCCCAGCGACCAGCACACTCTCTGAAGGTTGCAGACCAAGATCGGAACGAAGGCCTCGCTCCCTGACCTTGCCTGTTCCTGTTTAGTTAAGTATTCTGATCGCTTAGTTTAGTTATAGCTTAGTCCCTTAGCGTGTGCATGCGTATTTATTATATTTGTATAATAAATATTGATTGTTTGGAACTTACTAATCGGTGTATCGTTTTATTACTTTGAACCTGACCTTGGAATATTTGTGAGGTGTTATACGGCACCTGGCGACTCCCGAGCTGAAAATACATACACAGAGCCTAGCAGTGTTAAGCACACGGCCTTTAAACGGAGGCGTGTTAATACACTCCAATAAACGCGAATTACACTCAAGTAAAACGTGCAACATTTAGTAGCGACATCCTGACGGGACACGGTTACAAGTGTCGAGGACCCTGAAATTTGAATTAGAAATCTGGTAAAGAAAAAGGAAAGAAATCACAAATATTCAAGGTGTTCAAAGGAATAAACGTAATTCGGAAGTGTGTTTAGTGCATGCATACTAACAGGGTTGTAAGGAAAACCTGAAAGCATTTTGTTGCGACAAACTTTCGGTAGTTTTGTGAACGGAACATAGCGTAAGCCTTACCCGTTTCGTGAGACATAACCTCAACACCCCCTGTTCTAAATTTAAAGTGAGTCAGAAAAATGGCCATGCAGGCAATGGAACGCCTCATGAACCCAGAACGGTTTGTGGTCGCAGCGACCAGCAGTAGCCGAGTAGGTCAGTGTCCCATGTGGGAGCTGGAACTCCGCAAGTATCTGCAAGGAAAGGGATGGCCCCTTTGGAAAGAGTTTTGTTTGAATGAGGAGACAGGTCCCGGAAGTATAGGACATACTTGGTGGGAGAACCTCTCTCAAATTCACAAGAAAAATATGAGTAAAGCACGTAAGCCGATGGCGATTGTGTCCTGTTTGGCACAATTGCGAGGCACAGAGGAGGTCGTTCAGACGCTCCGGGCAGAATTAGAAGAAAGAAATAGAATGAGTAAAGTGGATGTCAGGGACATCGAAAAGGAAAATATGGATCTTAGAGGGAAGTTGGCAGAGAAAGGTAGAGAGGTGGATGATGCCAAGAGGGCTCATCAGTCTTGTCTAGCCCATCTCAGCAGTTCCCAGACCCAGTACGAAAAGGCCTATCAGGACGTGCAACGTGCCGTCCTGATAAGAGAAGAATCAGAGAAGCAGGTAGAGGCTTTGCAGAGGCAATGCTCTGACCTTAAAGCAGCTTTGAGAGCACTCCATGCTGCTACCACAGAACAAAGACAGGGTACGGTAGATCATGCGAAATGCAGGAAGCAGATTGCAGAGCTGCAATCGCTGCTTTCAGTACAAAATGGGTTTCAAAGCACCTTTGGAAAGCAGTTAGATGAGGAGAATGCCCCAGACTGGAAAGAGTTAAGTGAGACAGCGCAGCGTTATGTTCAGGGAACATGTGCGCCAGCAGCGCAGCAGAAAAGACAAGCACCCCAACCCCCCACAGATCAGCTAGTTACCGTTCCAATGAATCCAGTCACCACCCAGAGGAAAGCGACCACAGAAGGCGCACCCGATATAACTTACACCACCCCCTTAACTGTAACCCAACTAAGGGACGCGTGTGAAAAGATCACTCCGTTTCTCCCCACCGCAGACCTCCACCAGTTTTTCGCAAAGGTAAAGCAACAGGCAACCATGTACGGCCTGGACGAAAGAGAGCAGGTTAAACTCACAGTTCTGAGTTTAGACCCATCGGTTGTAGCAGCCCTCCCCGACCCACAGAACGTTGGCGGAGGCACCCTAGAGGAAATGCACACCTCCATTTTAGATGCCATAGGGTATAATCGAGGTGACCCCGTAGAAGGACTTAATAAGTGCCGACAGAAGAAAACCGAGCACCCCACAGCATTCGCAGGAAGGCTGTGGATCCATTTTAACGCAGTTTTTGGCGATTTAAATAGAGCCCATTTGAACCGTGAAAACATGGTTAAATGGACGCGCACCATAATTTCTCATGCAACAGAAGCAGGACAGAGCGCTTGCAACAGCTATGACCCCTCAGAGGAGGCCCATAATGAGAAGTGGGTCCTGAAAAGATTGTCCCGCGCTTGGGAGCAATCAGTTCAGGGCAGAGGCAAAGTGAAATCCCCAGAAGAGGCTCAGGCTGCAGCAGACATACAGGCAGTGAGAGAGCACCAAAACTCCGCGTGGGTGAATGAAGGAAAGAGCAGCCCTCCACAGAAGTCGCAGGAATGCTACAACTGTGGACAGTTAGGACATTGGGCTAAGGAATGTAACGCACCCCAGAGATCACAGAGAGGCCAGCAGACAGGCACTCTGAATCGCAATAAAACCAAACCGATCCATAGTATAGGCGTACAGTCAGGACCCACCAATGTGGACGGAACGGACTGACGGTGTTCGGGCTCCCCCACTTGGGTCTGTGACACACTATGGGATCCATCAGGAAGACCGGTAGTCACGGCAAAGTTAAGAGGGAAGCCCATAGAGTTACTTTGGGACACAGGAGGGTCCCGCACCACGATTAATTCCACAACCACGGCACAGGCAGACACGTGGCCGACCACCTCCACCATCACACTTAGCGGTTTCACAGGACACTCGCAGCAGGGACACATTACAGCACCCGTAGCAATCCAGCTAGGGAACATTTCCACCAAACACCCCGTTGTTTTAGTAAATCTTCCCCGGACAGCAGAACACATGCTAGGGATAGATTTTATGAATGCCCATAGCCTGTCGTTCGACCCAGTGAACCAGTGTGTCTGGCGAATGGCAAGATCGGACAGAGCACCCGCTACCCTCACAGTAGGAGACTACGCTAATAGGATTAGCGCAGTAGGAGACTACTCATTTGACTTGACTACACTAAACACGGACAGACAAGTTAAGGCAATATTAAACAAACATAGGACAGCATTTGCCAGTCACCGGCACGGCTGTGGCAGAATGACTGGACAAATTCACGTTACCGGACCTAACCCCAGACCACAGAAACAGTACAGATTTCCCCTAGAAGCAGAGGGAGAAATAGAGAAGGTAATAGGTAGCTTATTGGAGCAAGGTGTGCTTAGAACAGTAGCCTCGACCAATAATGCCCCTATTTGGCCAGTGAGAAAGCCCGACGGATCATGGCGTCTGACCATTGATTATCGGGAACTCAATAAAGTAACCCCAGCAGTAGCCCCCACGGTAGCAACAAGTCCCGAGACCATGCTCAAACAGGGACTCAACTCCAAATATTTCACGGTATTGGACATTAGCAATGGCTTCTGGTCAATACCATTGGCAAAGGCGTGCCAGTACAAATTTGCCTTCACTTTCAAAGCTCAACAGTATACGTGGACATGCCTTCCACAAGGATTCCACAATTCCCCCTCCATTTTCCACCGACAGCTGGCGAATGGTTTAGAAAAATTTTCCCGCCCCAAATGTCTGGTACAGTATGTGGACGACCTACTACTGCAGACAGACACAAAGGCAGAGCACATTACGCTTCTGGCCGAACTCCTGGAACTTTTAACCTCAATTGGCTGTAAAGTTAACCCAAGAAAGGCCCAGATTTTGGAAGATAAAGTGATGTATTTGGGAACAGTCATCACACACGGCAAACGCGAGATCGAATTCAAAAGAATTGATTCGATTGTCAAATTGCCCCTTCCCCAGAATGTTTCAGCCCTCCGGTCGTTCTTAGGACTGGTTGGTTATTGTCGGAACCACATCGACGGATTCGCGACAAAAGCCGCCCCACTCTCAGACCTCCTTAAGAAAGGAGCCCCCTGGGAATGGCTTCCGCAGCATACAGAGGCTGTGGAAGAGTTAAAGAAAGCCCTTAGCGCAGCACCCACGCTACAAGTCCCAGACCAACTTTCCCCCTATGCAATAGAGGTAGCGAGCACAGATCTGACCCTCTCGGCCGTGTTACTTCAGGAACGGCACGAGCAGCTTATGCCTCCCAACTGTTAGACCCAGTTGAACAAGGATTTTCAGCCTGCGAGAGGCACCTCCTTGCTGTCTTCTGGGCAGTACAATACTTTTCTTACATTACCGGACTCAACCCCACCACCATTTTGACCGAGCACACCCCCACACAGTTACTCCTAGACGGTCGACTGAAGGACGGTTCAGTTAGCCAGATTAGGGTAGCTAGGTGGACACTACTCTTACAAGGACGGGACATTACAGTAAAACGGACCCGCACACACACATTTTTAGCCGACAACCTCCAATACCCAGGACAGCCCCATGAATGCGAAATTGTAGCCCCCTTACATAACACAGGACCCTTTATAGCAAAGACACCCCCCAGGAAGATAGGGAACCCCAGACAAAGCCCCCAACACACAGACACGTGTGGACCACTACGGATATACGTAGACGGTTCATCCACGGTTTTAGAAGGTGAGCGTATCACAGGATGCGGCATCTATGTCGAGGACGCGCAGGGTCGCGCTCTCGAAGAGATAGCTTTAAAATTACCAGGACACTTAGGCGCGCAGGCAGCGGAGCTCGCGGCCATAGCATACATAGTGGACCACCCCGATTCTTTCCCCAGCCCAGCGGACATATATTCGGACAGTCTATATGTCTGCAATAGTTTAACAGATTTTCTACCCCTGTGGAGGACACGAGGTTTTGTCTCCGCAGATGGGAAACCCCTTCCATCAGCCCCTTTACTCCAACACATTTTAGAGAAAGCGAAGGACAGGACCTTCGGCATTATCAAAGTGAGAAGCCACCATAGGTCATCCCTCCCTGGGAATGTAAAAGCCGACGCACTGGCTAAGGCAGGTTCCAGGCGAGGACACTTGTGGACACCCCCAGCTAGCGCACCAGCTAGCGCCCCTGTGAGCGCAGTTCAAGTCTCACAGACCGATATCAAGGATTTAGTAGAGGCACAGAAGCAGGATGAGGATCTCAGGGAGATTTTCAAAGGCAACTTTGTGCCCCAGTACGACAAGTTCAGACACGCACTGACCACACATGAGGGTGTGATCATAAAGGATCAGCTTTATGTGGTCCCGCAGCAGGACAGGAATGAAATGATTGCTTTGTTCCATGATGGGCACGGGCATCAAGGGATCGACGCAACCACGAGGCACCTCAGGCAGCTCTGTTGGTGGCCTAACCTAAGGACAGATGTAAGTCACTACATCGAGAATTGCCTTATTTGCGCCCAGAATAACCCGGAGAGGTATTCTAAAAAGGCACAACTTCGGCATACTCGACCAGTTAATGGCCCCTGGACAAACCTCCAGATCGACTTTATAGGACCATTGCCCCCTTGTAGGAATGGCTATAAATACGTTCTGGTGGTAATCGATACCTTTACCAAATGGGTAGAGGCATTCCCCTCTAGAACGAATACAGCTAAGACAGCTGCAAAGATCCTGACCCACCACATCTTCACGAGATGGGGTTTACCCCGAAGCATTGATTCGGACCAGGGATCTCACTTCACAGGACGGGTCATGAAGAACGTCCTGACAATATTTGGCATAAAACAAAACTTTCATATTGCGTATCACCCACAGTCCAGCGGGATTGTCGAGCGCATGAATCGGACCCTAAAATCCACACTTCGAAAAATGGTTCAAGAGAACAACTCCACATGGGATTCAGTGCTCCCATTTGCACTCATGTTCATCAGAAATACAGTTTCAACTTCCACAGGATACACACCACACACACTCATGACCGGACGCCCTATGAAAGGTACAGAATTCCTTTTAGGACTGGACATGACTAGCCCCGAAGTGACGGCCCTCACACATGAAAAGGCAGTTAAAGACCTGGTTGAGACTGTGAGGTCTGCACAGATTGCAGCCGCAGTTCAGCTAGGGAAACGCCGTAGACAACGCACAGCATGCTTTAACAAGACCGTACACCCCACAGAATTCCAGGTTGGGCAACAGGTAATGCTATCTGTATACAACCCCAGCAGTTTTTTGGCACCAAAATATTCCGGCCCATACTCAATTTCGGATAAAATTAGCCCCTCAGTTTATAGGATACAATATCCTAATGGTAAGACCGCGTGGTTCCATATCAACCAGTTAAAGGCATATGGAACACAGGCCAACCATGCACACCATGTCCTGCTAGACGCAGCAGAACACCTCACCCCACCCACTAGAGACACGTTTCCACCATCCCCCTCACAGACCAGTTCTTCATCGGACTTGCCCACGACTCCGCCCACTGACCACGACAGACCACGCCCCGAAACGCCCACAAGCTGACACTGACTCTGAGGACAGCCACAGCACACCACACTACAGCCCACATGGCAGCGACTATGACCCCGACTCCAGTGACCCCATGGAAGTCACTTACATTAAAAACCCAGACCCACCACCCGACCCCGACAATACCCATTCACTTTTGGACCCAACACTCTGGCACAGGGACAATTCGTACCGACTTGTCCGCAACGACGAAAGTGACCCCCAGTCACACAATTCAAAGATATCATGCCTGATCCACACAAGGGTGTGGGATCCGGGAGAGCAGGATGACACGGTGTCTGAATCCCGATACGGCAACCCCTTTGTGACCCTGTTCACAGAGACAGAGGAAAAGTGAGGTGTCCAGATGATGTAAAATAGGAACCGCTTGAGGGAAGCGATCTCCTTTCTGATGGAACCTGCACGCATGTTTGTTTGTCAGTTTATGTTTGTTTATTAATATGTTAAGGGTTTGATTGCAGATCTTTTCAGCTGAAAAGATTGTGACCACCTCGCACGCACTTTAGTTTGTCTGCAGAAACCTCTGAGAACGTCTATGGTGAGCAGCTCACCTTTTCGGCTACAATATCTGAAGCCCAGCTCAATTTTCAAAAGGAGCATCTTGGCTCCTCCCTTGGTTTTTAGGTGCCCCTCTATTCGGCGAATAGAGGCTGCAAATCCACGGTAAACACATTCTTGCCCGTTTACTCCAGGTTACTCAGGCAGTGGACAAACGGCACTGAGGACCCGCCCTGTCTGAGAACCCACTTTGGTCAGCCAAGCTCGGGTATGGCACAGCACGCCCTACCCGGGGATCCCATTCAAATCGTACCCGTAGCGGCCCATACGCAACCCATTCGACCTTTTGTTTCCAATTTGTTTTCATTTTTCGTTAGGCAGCCCTTAGGCCGCCATCCCACATGCTATTTACATCCAGGAACATTCGGATGGTAAATGAGCAAAGCCTGCGAGACGGCTCGCAGGAGGAAAGTTGTTAGGTGTATTGTGTTCATTAAATTCGCATTTTGAAAAAAAAATGAGGGGAGTCACAGGGTGTGACTTGGCCAGTCATTTTAATGGGTCAATTGGAATTGAAAGACAGATACACTAACAAGTACGGATATTAAGCTGTATTGACAGATACTGTGCTTGATCCCATAGCTTTCGAAGGACGAAACAGGGGTCACAGCAAGGATCAGCCGTACAGGAGGAAGAGAAAAAGAACGAAGAGAAGATGATGGAAGCCTACTTATTGCTCTTAAATGTTGTATTTGTTTATGTCAAAGCAAGACACGTTTCCCCCACAACCCCCGCCGTAAATGTTTCACTCAGAGCAACTCCCCCGTGCTCAGCTCTGATCAGTGAGGTTCAGACCTGGTGCACAAAATTTATGACATGGTACTCCATGTCATATGTGATTGAATCACTGCTAGTGATTGCAATCCTCGTCATCATCGTACAGACCCTCAGGTTGAGGAAGTGGAAGAGGAGAGCCTCCCGTTCCTGCCCCTCAACCGTCTATGGAGTTCGATCCCCTATTTTTCGGTTTCATCAATCCCCTTTGCCCCTTGATGAATAAAGCACTGTGTGAATAAAATAAAATATACCCATGTATTATATTGTCCTGAACTCGACTGCCGAGTCAGGAAATGTTATGTGATGTGGTATGAATGGATGAGGTTTAGTCTGTAATGAAATGTTTAAGGTAAGATAAGGATAGTTGTGATAGGTAGAGGTTCCCGGTTTTTGGTAATGCATGTCCCCTTTGACATAGCGCCAAGTAGAGATGTCAGGTAAAAAATTTTCTTCCCATAGTCAAGGACAGAGTAGACGCTCAGGAGCTTGCCGAGGTCAGGGAACACAAAGAAGGCACCCAGAAGCACTCGAAGCAACGTGCATAGGTGATCCTTCACAATATTTTGATTGTGAGCATCACAAGGAGGGAATGTAGCCACTGTAGCCACCTAAAATGGACACTGGACTAACAAGATGGAGAATTGCTAAGACTGCAGTGAAAAAGCAGTTTAGCCAAGACAGCAGTCTGCAAAGACTGATTAGCATTTTGCAAGCAGCAAAACTAGTTTCTGGCCAGGTGGAAGATCTCAAACCAAAGGTGTTAATGGCAAAACGCTTTGCATATTAATGAGGCAATCCAGATCTGGGCACACACAATGGCAACATTTAGGTTTGAATAGATACTTTAAGTGGATGTCCAGACAGAGCGGCACCAGAAGTATCCACTATAGAAACCGCCCCCTCCATCAAGAAGAGACCCTCACATTGGGGGAATTCAAAAGATATCGATTAGAATTTGGTCCAATCGATACCTGAAGGTAAAGCCCGCCCCAAAAGAGGCACGGACATTGGGGCCCTATAAAAGATAGACCCCACACATGGTCCTGTCTGTTGTTTTCGTGCTCCGGCTTTGACCAAGAACTTCGACCTGTATCCTGACTCCAGCCGTTGAGCACCAGCCGCCGAACCGTAAGTGCCAATACGACGCTCGCTACGCGAACCAGGCCCATTAGACCCCCAGCGACCAGCACACTCTCTGAAGGTTGCAGACCAAGATCGGAACGAAGGCCTCGCTCCCTGACCTTGCCTGTTCCTGTTTAGTTAAGTATTCTGATCGCTTAGTTTAGTTATAGCTTAGTCCCTTAGCGTGTGCATGCGTATTTATTATATTTGTATAATAAATATTGATTGTTTGGAACTTACTAATCGGTGTATCGTTTTATTACTTTGAACCTGACCTTGGAATATTTGTGAGGTGTTATACGGCACCTGGCGACTCCCGAGCTGAAAATACATACACAGAGCCTAGCAGTGTTAAGCACACGGCCTTTAAACGGAGGCGTGTTAATACACTCCAATAAACGCGAATTACACTCAAGTAAAACGTGCAACACCATAGAACAGTACAGCACAGAACAGGCCCTTCGGCCCTCGATGTTGTGCCGAGCCATGATCACCCTACTCAAACCCACGTATCCACCCTATACCCGTAACCCAACAACCCCCCCCCCCCCTTAACCTTACATTTTAGGACTCTACAGGCAATTTAGCACGGCCAATCCACCTAACCCACACATCTTTGGACTGTGGGAGGAAACCGGAGCACCCGGAGGAAACCCACGCACACACGGGGAGGACGTGCAGACTCCGCACAGACAGTGACCCAGCCGGGAATCAAACCTGGGACCCTGGAGCTGTGAAGCATTTATGCTAACCACCATGCTACCGTGCTGCCCATCTGAAGCCTATCTGACCTACACTATTCCATTTTCATCCATATGTCTATCCAGTGACCACTTAAATGCCCTTAAAGTTGGCGAGTCTACTACTGTTGCAGGCAGGGCGTTCCACACCCCTACTACTCTCTGAGTAAAGAAACTGCCTCTGACATCTGTCCTATATCTACCACCCCTCAATTTAAAGCTATCCCTGTCCACAGGGATAGTGCCAGAGGACTGAAGAGTGGTGAATGTTGTTCCTCTGCTCAAGAAAGGGAATAGGAATGACCCCGGTAATTATAGGCCAGTTAGTCTTACTTCGGTGGTCGGTAAATTAATGGAAAAGGTCCTGAAGGATAGGATTCATGACCATTTGGAAAGATGCAGCTTAATCCGGGACAGTCAACACGGATTCGTGAAGGGTAAGTCTTGCCTCACAAATTTGATTGAATTCTTTGAGGAGGTAACTAAGTGTGGAGATGAAGGTAGAGCAGTTGATGTCATATACATGGATTTTTATAAGGCATTTGATAAGGTCGGCTCATGAAGAAAGTAAGGAGGTGTGGGATAGAAGGAAATTTGGCCAATTGGATAAGTAACAGACTATCACATAGAAGACAGAGGGTGGTGGTGGATGGAAAATTTTCAGACTGGAGACCAGTTACCAGCGGTGTACCACAGGGATGAGTGCTGGGTCCTCTGCTATTTGTGATTTTTATCAATGACTTGGAGGAGGGGGCTGAAGGGTGGGTCTGTAAATTTGCTGATGACAACAAGATTGGTGGAGTAGTGGATGAGGTGGAGGGCTGTTGTAGGCTGCAAAGAGACATTGATAGGATGCAGAGCTGAGCCGAAAAATGGCAGATGGAGTTTAACCCTGATAAGTGCGAGGTGATTCATTTTGGTTGAAAAAATTTGAATGCGGATTACAGGGTCAATGGCAGGGTTCTGAGGAATGTGGAGGAACAGAGAGATCTTGGGGTTCATGTCCACAGATCTCTGAAGGTTGCCACTCAAGTGGATAGAGCCGTGAAGAAGGCTTATAGTGTGTTAGTGTTTAGTAACAGGGGGCTTGAGTTTAAGAGCCGTGGGGTTATTCTGCAACTCTCCATGACCCTGGTGAGACCACATTTGGAGTATTGTGTGCAGTTCTGGTCACCTCATTAAAGGAAGGATGTGGAAGCATTGGAAAGGGTGCAAAGGAGATTTACCAGGATGCTGGCTGGTTTGCAGGATACGTCTCATGAGGAAAGGTTGAGGGAGCTGGGGCTTTTCTCTTTGGAGCGGATGAGGATGAGAGGTGACTTAATAGAGGTTTATAAGATGATGATGAAGATGATGAGCAAATGAAAAGTGGAGCTTGTTCAAGGAACAAATACTTTGTGTCCTTGATAGGTTTTTAAGATAAAGATAGATAGTTTTTTGAAGAATAAAGGGATTAAGGGTTATGGTGTTCGGGCCGGAAAGTGGAGCTGAGTCCACAAAAGATCAGCCATGAATCACAGAGCAGGCTCGAGGGGCCAGATGGCCTACGCCTACTCCTGCTCCTAGTTCTTATGTTCTTATGAGGGGGATAGATAGAGTGGACGTTCAGAGACTATTTCCTCGGGTGGATGTAGCTGTTACAAGGGGACATAACTATAAGATTCAGGGTGTGAGATATGGGATCGATATCCGAGGTAGTTCTTTACTCAGAGTGGTTAGGGTGTGGAATGGACTGCCTGCTGTGATAGTGGAGTCGGACACTTTAGGAACTTTCAAGCGGTTATTGGATAGACACATGGAGCACACCAGAATGACAGGGAGTGGGATAGCTTGATCTTGGTTTCGGACAATGCTCGGCCCAACATCGAGGGCCGAAGGGCCTGTTCTGTGCTGTACTGTTCTATGAAAGAAAATAAATCCAGACGAGGCTACCGCTCCTGATATTTATCCCATGGCAACTATTGGAACTGCATGTGTGAATGCTGGAGAAATGTAGCAGCTGGCTCCTCAGACTTGGCACTCCACTGTGCAACCTGTTGGTATCCACCAGCACTCAAATGATTAAAGGTCCCTTGGTAAAATAGTAGATAGTACTTTGTGTTGTGGAATGAAAGCAATATCTTCAAAAGGGAAAGAGGAAATTAAAACTAAAAATCAAAGATAAATCTATCAAGAATATAATATCCTTTGTGTGTATCCTCTAATTAAAAGTGGAAAGTCTATAAATTCACAGAGCTTCCCAATGACCAGTGTATGAAGTAATGTTAACAACCGCAATCCTGCAATCAAACAATATATACCAATATATCAGTTAATGTTGACACGTATGGTATAAATAACATCTTCATTATATAATGAGTGTAAAAGCAATAATTATTTTATTTCAAGAACAAGGCCCTTATTTCAAGGGCCTCACGGTAGCATGGTGGTTAGCATCAATGCTTCACAGCTCCAGGGTCCCAGGTTCGATTCCCGGCTGGGTCACTGTCTGTGTGGAGTCTGCACGTCCTCCCTGTGTGTGCGTGGGTTTCCTCCGGGTGCTCCGGTTTCCTCCCACAGTCCAAAGATGTGCGGGTTAGGTGGATTGGCCATTCTAAATTGCCCGTAGTGTAAGGTTAATGGGGGGATTGTTGGGATATGGGTTACGTGGGTTTAAGTAGGGTGATCATTGCTCGGCACAACATCGAGGGCCGAAGGGCCTGTTCTGTGCTGTACTGTTCTATGTTCTATGGTCTAAGTTATGAAGCTTGAATGTGACCCTCTAAAAATATTCTAAAAGGAATGCCATCAGCAGCCAGGCTTTGCTAGAAGACACAGTATATATTTAAAGTCATAATTTTTGAACAAGGTGCTATTAGCAACACTAACTTATCATCTATTTATAAATAGTTAAATGTGGAAAATGTTTATGTGAGTGAAGCTAGCATTACTGTGCACCATGTGCTGCCTGCTGAATGTCATTAATCCTGTACAGTTGCATGGCTTCCAACAGCATTCCAAATATGCACATTTCAATTGTTTGGAGGAGACAATGGCTGTATGCCATGCAGTGTTACACACAATTAGAGTACAAATACATTTGATATAAGTCCTCTCTTGTTTGGTTTGTGTTGAATGTTTGTTGCCGGATAAGAAAGAATCGCCTTTCAAAGGATTATACATCAGAAAATAAAAACTGAAAAATAAAGGTTATTTCACTCAATGATTGTGTGCATCATTAACAGATGACTGTACCATATCAGAAATAAATAGCAGTACTCGCACACAACCCATTGCATAATACACCATACACACTGGGAAAACCAGTTGTCTGCAGCACCCTCAAGTGACAGGATCTCTGGTACAATTATAAAAGCTTGTTTTACCTCACTTTCAGTTTACTTTGTTTATGAAGATGTTTATTGGCAGATCACCACAGAACTCCATGTGCCATAACTGTAATCCATAGAGGTTACAGTACAGGCCTTTGACCTGTGTCAATATGGATTCTTCATTAGAACAAACCAAACTAACCTAATTTCCAACAGCATCCTCCCTGCATCTTCCTCAGTCTCAAATATTTATCCATGTTCCCTTTGTAAGATTCACTGGTTTGTCTCAACAACTCCCTCAACAAAGCGTTCCACATTGCAACAACCCTCAATGTAAAGGAATCTCTCCTAACTTCCGGTGGCAGCATGTAGGTGGAAGACGCATGTTGGGTAGCTCCTGCTCAAGGCTCTGGTTACTTGGACTTTAATACCCGGTTTCAGGGGCAGTTTTTGAACAAGCTGGTGTAGGAAGGCATAAGGAAGGTAGGAATGTCTAAGAACCAGAAAAAAGCCACTGGGAAGAAGGGAGCGAGTGAAAGTTCGCCGTTGAGTGAATAGGTCAGCCTGGTAGCAGGAAAGATGGCAGAGGCTGGGTTGCTGGGTGGGGCTACAGTTGGGTACAAATATATTGGACTTTAGGTTATTCACAAAAATAAAGGGCACCTACCATTCCATCCCCCGACCGCACTTTGGAAAATCTCCCGGCGTGCAAACAGAAATTTAAGCGGAAGAATCCGGTTAAGAAGGTCGTGAGGTGTTGGTCCGAGGAAACAGAACAGCTCCTACGTGACTGCTTGGGGTCAGTGGACTGGTCCATATTTAAGAAATCAGCGACCAACCTAAACGTGTATGCCACCATCGTCAGACTTTATCAGCAAATGTGTGGACGACTGCTTGCCAAAGTAGTACGTACGTTCCCCAACCGGAAACCATGGCTTAATCGGGAGATTGACTTCCCTTCCTACTGAAGGCCAGGTCTGAGTTGTTCAAGTCACCTGATCTATACAAGAAATCCAGGTAAGACGTCCAAAAAGTCATTGGGGATGCCAAGAGACAATATCAAGACCAAGCTAGAGTCACAAACTAGCGTTACAGACTCTTGGCTGTTGTGGCAAGGCCTAAACATCACGGGCTACAAAGCAAAGTCGAGCAGAATTCAATATATTCTATGCTTGGCTCGAGCAGGAAACCATCAAACCGCTGTTGACAGTCCCAGCAGCCCCCGACACACCAATACTCATCATCATGGCTTCCGAAGTCAGATCGGCCTTCCTGAAAATGAACAGAAGATGACAGGTCCGGTCACTGGTCATGCACTCACCGAGCCTGCGCCGACCAGCTGGCGGATGTGTTCACAGACATCTTCAACATCTCCCTACTCTGTTCCGGGAATCCCACCTGCTTCAGGAAGACCACCATCATACCAGTGCCAAAGAAGAACCAGCCAACGTGCCTCAATGACTGCTGTCGGGTGGCCCTGACATTGATCGTAATGAAGTGCTTCGAGAGGTTGGTCATGAGGCACATCACCTCCATACTCCCAGAACACCCTGATCCACTGCAATTCGTATACAACCACAACCGGTCCACAGCAGACGCCATCTCCCTGGCCCTGCACTCATCCCTAGAGCATCTCAACAACAAGGACTCCTACATAAGACTCCTATTTATTGATCACAGCTCGGCCTTCAACACCATAATCCCAGCCAAGCCCATATCAAAGCTCCAAAACCTAGATTTGGCTCCTCACTCTTCAAAAGGATCCTCGACTTTCTGACCCATAGATCACAATCGACACCTCCTCCACAATAGTCCTCAATACTGGGGCCCCACAAGGCAGCGTACTTCGCCCCATACTATACTCCCCGTACATACATGACTGCGTGGCAAAATTTGTCTCCGACTCCATCTACAAGTTTGCTGACGACACAACCGTAATGGGTCGGAACTCGAAGAATGTCGAGTCAGAATACAGGAGGGAGATAGAGGACGTATTGACAAATAAATGAATAGCATGGGAATAGAGGAATACCTACCCCAGAGTGTAGGTTTTAGGTTGGAAGCGCAACAAGGTCGGTGCAGGCTTGAAGGGTCAAAGGGCCTGTCCCTGTGCTGTACCTTTCTTTGTTCTGGTTCTGTACTTGTCGGAATTCTATGTTTTTTTCAATAAACAAACCAATGACATTGCTTTCAAGAACCCCAATGTTCAACATATACTACTTCTCACTGTGGTTCCGAACATTTGTGGTTTCAAATGGCATGCAAATCCAAACTGTTATGCAATTCCTCTTCTTTACTTTATGAAAAATGTGAGAATTTATATTAACTTGTAACTTCCTCTTCTCCTTCATTCTTGAGTTCAACAACATAAACATCCATTTACGGCACTATATACAAAATTAATGTTCAGTGTGCTCTACATATTACTGTTCAGGTTATCATACCCAACATTTATGTCATCCATTTCCTCTTCCTGATCAGTTACTGTACTGAGCGCTGACCGTTTTCTCCCGAGCTGCACTGTGGCCTCTTCTATAAATGCAAAAAATTCCATGAAGAAGTCAACTTACACTCTAAAACTAGTCGATGAAATCACAAGATGGCATTTTAATTGAAATATAGGATATATAAACAAAGAAAGATTAAACCTATAATTCAAATATTCCATAGAATCTCTATAGTGCAGAAGGCAACCATTCGGCCCATAGTGTCCGCACCGACCCTCCGAAGGAGTACCAAGAGTACCCCACCTTATCTCTGTAACCCTACCTAGCCTGGACATCGTTGGGACACTAAGGGATGGTTCAGCATGGCCAACCCATCTAATCAGCACATCTTTGAACTGTGGGAGGAAACCGGAGGACCTGGAGGAAACCCATACAGACACAGGAAGAACATGCAAGCTCCACACGACAGTCATCCAAGGCTAGAATCGAACCAGTGGTAAATGAGATTGCACGAGTGGGTTCCCTTGGGTGAACTACTCTTTCAGAGGGTCAGTGCAGACTCGATGGGCCGAATGGCCTCCTTCTGCATTGTAGGGATTCTCTGTTCTATGTTAGCGATAGGGGCTAGGGCACAAAGCTTGTACATATCACAATGAACACCTATTCACCGACGTTCTGAACTGCCTTGGTCCTCTGCCTGAAGGGTGTGGAAGGTTGGGCTGGACCATGAGCTGAGGGTGTCCGGGCCGCCAATGTGGGGCGCGGGTGTTGGAGGTAGGCAGGGGACAGCGCCCCCAGTGCAGTCGGGGGTTACCCCCAGAGTCGCCCTCGGAGGCGGCAGAGGACAGAGCCAGATATGTGCGGGCGCCAAGTGGCAGATCCTATCCAGTGAGTGACCCACCACCACACACACTACACTGAAACCCACTCCGCATCCTCCTTGTTGGAAGATGAATGCATCGTGCACGCTGTCCGGGTATTGGGGGCAGATGTGCATGATGTGCAGCTCGTGGTCACACACCAATTCCACATTCATGGATTCTCGCTTGCGATTGGTGGAGCCAGTCAGAACCTTCCTGAAGAAAGGCGGTCTTGTGAAAAGCTCCATTTTGTTCTGAGTTGTGTGAAGAGATCCAAGAATGAGGCAGTTTTGGGAATAGTTACATTGTTCCATTCTTATCATTAAATATTAATAATTTTTCCAATTATAAATAAAGTTTTAAAAATGTTCTTCTTATAAATTTGATGCCTGTACCTCATTGGAGCAGACGAGGACCATAATCTCGACAGGTGGAAAAGATTTATTTGTTAATTCACTTACGCTGTGACTCCGGATCGAGGCGGGGGCTGGAATTGACCCCATGTTTGCCCAGGGTACCGTAACAACCTCCGTTATGGTGTGGATGCACCTGTGCATTGAGATCTGAGAGATCTCCAACAGGTCCCCACTCACCGCCTGGAAGGACCTGTGGCATAGAGGTTCAGGGTGACCGTAACCTTGACAGCCACCTGGAGCAGGTGTCCAACCCTTTACCCCCGTGGTTCCAGGTATGCCATGATGCAGCAGATATGCCGTACAGTCTCCCTGGTCAGCCAGAGTCTTCGACGACGCACCCGGCCCAGCAGTTCCTCGAATGACAAGCACTGCCGGTACACAGGGAGCCTGATGCATTGCCGCCTTCCTGTCTCCTCAGTCCGTTGGACGGCTGGCTCTCCATCATCACCGGCTGGCTCGTGTTCCTCTGGGGCAGGCTCCTGTTCTGCAAGATCCTCCCTGAGCAGCTCCTGCTATTCCGGCCTCATAGCGTCTGCCAGGGCTGCGGCCATCAGGCAGATGCAAACCACTCCTGGATGGGTTGCGAAATCCATTTTCTGCAGGGGATAAGGGCAGACGTGTTAGCATGGTGAATATTCCCATGCCCAACCTGGTCCGCTGGGCTACACGGTGGCGCCGGCCTGCATTGCAGCTCCTGCCCCATTAAGTCCCCCCTTTCACCCATCCCCCATTCCCACCCCTATCCCAGCAGTTCCTCGACGCTTTGCCCTCCACATCGCACTGCAGGCCCATCGGTGCCTGGCACTGGGGAGGAACCTCAGACTCCGGCACCTGTCCCTGTCGGCAGGGATACCGATGGCTGGCGCAACCTATGCCAGCGGTACGCTCTCCAGCCCTGCCCTGCTGTGGGGTCTACTGTGGGCGTCCTCCTTAGGTGCCCCAGTGACAGCGTAGCACCTGGTTAGGGGCGGGGAGGGCTGCGCAACCACAGGCCCTGACATATAACTCCCAGCCAGCAACACGACTAGCAATCCACGGTTGTGCATTTGGGACCAGGTCCTACCTTCTCTCTCACCCTCATAGCCATGGCGTCTGTTTACCAATTTTACCACAAGCAAACCACGCCATCGGCACATCCACCTGGCGGAGGCGGAGCATCGCAGGAGGCCCAGAGAATGCTGGGTCGGGCCCGTTAACGATATGCCAACGGCATTTACTGTACAATTTGCATGCCCACGCCAGCATGAGGCGCATCCATGCTGCTGTCGAGACACCCGAGCACGTCTTTCCACTGGGCACCTGGCGCCAGCCTCGAATTTCGGCTGACGCCCAATCACATTCCTTAAATAAGGGAACCAAAATTGCTCACCTCCAGATGTGGTGTCACCAGTACCTTGACTAGTTGCAGAAGGGGGCCCATCGTCTGCACCGGCTCCAAAAAGAGCTGTCCAGCTAATCCCATTCTCCAGCCCTGTTTCAGTAGCCCTCTAAATTCATCACTTTCAAATATATATCCAGCTCTCTTTTGAAACCTCAGATGGAATCCGCCTCCACCACTCTCCCAGGCATCGCATTCCAAATCTGAACAACTCACCTCATCTCACTCCTAGCTCTCTTGCTGACCATCTTAAAATTGTGACCCCTAGTCACTGACACACCAACTAGTGGAAACAGAATATACTTCTGTACTGTCAAAATTATTCATAATTTTGAACAACTCAATAAGATCACCTCTGAATCTTCTCTGCTCCAAGGAGAAGAAGCTCAATTTCTCCAATCTATCCTTGTATCTAAAATTCCGCAGTCCTGATGTCAATCTAGTAAATCTCCTCTGCACTCCCTCTGGGGATTTTAACACCCTTTATTAAATAAGGTGCCCCGAAACGAACACAATACTCCAAATTCAAATTCAAATTCCAGAGCGGACTATATGGTCAATGGAAGGGTCCTGGGGAAAATTGATGTACAGAGAGATCTGGGAGTTCAGGTCCATTGCACCCTGAAGGTGGCAACGCAGGTTGATAGAGTGGTCAAGAAGGCAGACAGCATGCTTGCCTTCATCGGACGGGGTATTGAGTACAAGAGTCGGCAGGTCATGTTACAGTTGTATAGGACTTTGGTTAGGCCACATTTGGAATACTGTGTGCAGTTCTGGTCTCCACATTACCCGAAGGATGCGGATGCTTTGGAGAGGGTGCAGAGGAGGTTCACCGGGATGTTGCCTGGTATGGAGGGTGCTAGCTATGAAGAAAGGCTGAGTAGATTAGGATTGTTTTCATTGGAAAGACGGAGGTTGAGGGGGGACCTGATTGAGGTCTACAAAATTATGAGAGGTATGGACAGGGTGGATAGCAACAAGCTTTTTCCAAGTGTGGGGGTGTCAGTTACAAGGGGTCACGATTTCAAGGTGAGAGGGGGAAAGTTTAAGGGAGATGTGCGTGGAAAGTTTTTTACGCACAGGGTGGTGGGTGCCTGGAACACTTTACCAGCGGAGGTGATCGAGGCGTGCACGATAGCATCATTTAAGAGGCATCTAGACAGGTATATGAACGGGCGTGAACAGAGGGAAGTAGACCTTGGAAAATAAGAGACAGGTTTAGATAAAGGATCTGGATCGGCGCAGATACGAGGGCCGAAGGGCCTGTTCCTGTGCTGTAATTTTCTTTGTTCTTTGTTCTAAAAATGTGGTCTGACCAATGGTTTGGTGAGGTGTAGTAATACTTCCTTGCTTTTATACTCTATGTCTCTATTTATAAATCCAAGGATCCTGCAAGCATTCTTAATAACTGCTTCAACTTGCCTAGTCACCTTCAGAGAATGATGCATTGAACCCCAAAGTCCCTCTGCTCCTGTACTTCCCTCAAAGATGGACCACTGAGCCTATATTGTCTCCTCATGTTTCTTCAATCAAAATGCATCCACTTAAGCCCAGTCTCCATACAATTAACAGGAGCGACCCCCTATCCAACGGTCTCCTGTGATCTAACAGCCTCCCCGGCGAGTGGTCACACGGGCACCAATTACTACTCCTTTTTAAAAACTTGAAGCTGGCGGAAGGGCTGTTGCAGGGACGAGGAGGTGAGTAGCCACCTTCGCTCACAGGCTCACGGTGCTCGAGAGGGGTTGGGGAGCCAATGGCGGGGGGGGGGGGGGGGGGGGGGGGGGGGGCAACTTCGTTCGGTGTGGGTACACTGCGGGAGGCAATACCACAGACGACGGGACCAAAATCCGAACACCCAGGAGCTGGGCTCCAGCACCAGGAATATTTATATATCTATTTATAATCTTTGTATTGTCACAAATAGGCTTACATTAATACTGCAATGAAGTTACTGTGAAAAGCCACTAGTCGCCACACACCAGCGCCTGTTCGGGTACACGGAGGGAGAATTCAGAATACCCAGTTCACCTAACAGCACGTCTTTCAGGACTTGTGCGAGGAAACCGGAACACGCGAAGGAATCCTCGCGGACACAGGGAGAACGTGCAGCGATGAGACCATCAATTCACAAGACACGTGATTGGAAGTGAACAGTGGTTTTAATAGTCTTACAACTGAGCCTGCCTGCGACAAGATGAACTGGCAGCAGGCTCACAACTGCAGATCTTTATACTTCCGGTTAGTGGGAGGAGTCATGGGCGGAGCCAAGGATGGAGCCCAGTACAAACTCCTCATCTTCCCCTATGGGCAGAGCCGCGCAACGGCTCGTATACAGAACTCACAAGGACACAATACATATGATACAACACAGTGTGAATTACTAGGTTTATAATTCACCACATTCACCCCCTGTAAAAAAAATCAAGACCGGCGGGGGTGATGGGTCTACAAATTGAGCAGGTCCGGCGGCCGAGTCGTCCTTTGGGATCGGCGAAGCACCGGGGTTGCAGCCTCTTCTGGTGGCTGGGTGGTGGCGGTCGGTGAAGGTACGATGGTGGACTCCGGGGGTGATTCAGTCCGAGCTTCGTACCCGACTGGTTCGACTGGCGACGGGGAGCACCGGAAACCCATAGGCGCGGGGGCGCGGAGCACAGGCAGTGAACCTGTAGGTGCGGGAGCGCAGGGCGCGGAGGGTTGTGAGGGGTGTCGTCTGAGGGGTACCTCGGCGATAGTAGTGGTGGCATTGGATCCTGCAGGCGCCAGGTCCCAGAGGGAAACAGTGTCCTGACGGCCGTCAGGGTATTCGATGAAGGCGTATTGGGGGTCCGAGTGGAGTAGGAGCACTCTCTCTATGAGTGGGTCAGTTTTGCCCGGACGTGCTTACAGCGGAGAACCGGGCCCGGTGTCTTCAACCATGCTGGGAGCGAAACCCCCATGGTAGTGCCCCTCGAAAAAACAAATAGCCTTTCGTGAGATGTCTGGTTGGTGGCTGCACATAGGAGGGAGCTAATAGTATGGAGAGCGTCGGGGAGGACCTCCTGCCAATGCGAGGTCGGGAGATTCCATGACCGGAGGGTCAGTAGGACGGTCTTCCAGACCGTCGCGTTCTCCCTCTCCACCTGCCCGTTCCCCCTGGGGTTGTAGCTGGTACTCCTGCTCGAGGCGATGCCCTTGTCGAGCAGGTACTGAGGCAGCTCATCGCTCATAAAGGACGAACCCCTGTCGCCGTGTACGTAGCTGGGGAAACCGAACAGGGTGAAGATACTGTGCAGGGCTCTGATGACTGTGGGGGAGGTCATATCGGGGCACGGGATAGCAAAGGGGAAGCGGGAGAACTCATCGATGACGTTCAGGAAGTAAACATTCCGATTGGTCGAGGGGAGTAGCCCTTTGAAATCGATGCTTAGGCGTTCAAAGGGCCGGGAGGCCTTTATCAGGTGGGCCCTGTCTGGTCTATAGAAGTGCGGTTTGATGTAGTGGGCGAGCCAGGTGACCCCCGGGTGGCAGAGATCATTGTTGATAGCTTTCAGGCGGTCGTCTTGCACACTGGCGCACGTGCCACGGGACAGCGCATCTGGGGGCTCGTTGAGCTTCCCCGGTCGATACATAATATCGTACCTGTAGGTGGAGAGTTCGATCCTCCACCGTAGGATCTTATCATTTTCAATTTTGCCCCTTTGTAAGTTGTCAAACATGAAGGCAACCGATCTTTGGTCGGTGATGAGGGTGAACCTCCTACCTGCGAGGTATTGCCTCCAGTGTCGTATAGCTTCCACGATGGCTTGTGCTTCCTTTTCGACTGAGGAGTGTCGAAGTTCCGAAGCGGAGAGGGTTCGGGAGAAAAAAAGAGACTGGTCTCCCTGCCTGATTTAGTGTGGCTGCAAGAGCGACCTCTGAGGCATCGCTCTCCACCTGAAAGGGGACGGATTCATCCACCGCCCGCATAGCCGCTTTGGTGATGTCCTCCTTGATGCAGGTGAAGGCCTGGCGAGCCTCATCTGACAAAGGAAAGAGTGTGGCCTTAAATAGTGGGCGGGCTTTGTGCACATACTGAGGGACCCACTGGCATAATACGAGAAAAATCCCAGGCACCTTTTGAGGGCCCTGGGACAATGAGGGAGAGGGAGTTGTAAGAGGGGGCCAGGACTCTGTTTTCCACGACATAGCCGAGGATGGCTAGCCTGGTCGTGCGGAAAACGCATTTCTCCGTGTTATACGTGAGGTTGAGTTTCTGGGCCGTCTGGAGAAATCGATGGAGGTTAGCGTCGTGGTCCTGCTGATCATGGCCGCAGATGATGACGTTGTCCAAGTACGGAAACGTGTCCCGCAGCCCGTACTGGTCCACCATTCGGTCCATAGCTCGTTGGAATACCGAGACCCCATTCGTGATGCCAAAGGGAACCTGGAGGAAATGGAAGAGGCAGCCATCTGCCTCGAACGCCGTGTAGTGGCGGTCCTCCGGGCGGATTGGGAGCTGGTGGTATGCAGACTTCAGATCCACCGTGGAGAAAATGCAATACTGGGTGATCTGATTCACCATGTCTGCAATCCTGGGGAGGGGGTACGCATCAAGGAGCGTGAACCGATTAATGGTCTGGCTATAGTCCACTACCATTCGGAATTTTCCCCCTGTCTTGACGACCACCACCTGAGCTCTCCAGGGGCTATTACTGGCCTCTATGATCCCCTCACGTAGGAGCCTATGGACCTCAGTTCTGATAAACACCCTGTCCTGTAGGCTATACCGCCTGCTGCGAGTGGTTACAGGTTTTCAGTCTGGAGTGAGGTTGGCAAAGAGTGGAGAGGGGTCGATTTTAAGTGTCGCTAGACTGCAGATAGTGAGTGGAGGTAGGGGCCCGCCGAAGCTGAGTGTGAGGCTTTTGAGGTTGCACTGGAAGTCGAGTCCCAGTAAGAGTGGGGCGCAGAGTTCGGGGAGTACATATAGCTGGAAGTTCGAGTAGCTGGCGCCCTGAATCGTTAGGGTCGCGACGGTGCGCCCTTGGAGGTGAACAGAGTGTGAGCCCGAAGCGAGGGAGATCGTTTGCCATGCAAGGAAAATAGGGAGTGAACAGCGTCTTACCAGATCTCGGTGTACGAAGCTCTCAGTGCTCCCGGAGTCGAAGAGGCACGGTGTACTGTACCCGTTGATTTTAACGGTCATCATCGAGTTGCGGACGTGTTTCGGACACGACTGGTCCAACGTGACCGCGCTGAGTTGCGGGTAGTCGGCGGTTCGATCAGCTGTGCTGGAGAAGCCCCGTGATGACTGTCCGCTGAGGTCGTAGTCTTCGAGGTGAGTTTCAGAGTTTGAATAGGATGGGTCCCAAGATGACCGCCCCGTGGATCGCACGTGGCGGGCGGCGAGGAAGATGGCGCCCAAGATGGCAGCCCCCATGAGTCGCACGTAGCCGGCCACGTGGAGGAGCGTTGCCAAGGTGGCGGCCCCCATGAGCCGCACGTGTCGGGTGGGGGCGGAGTCAGGATACAGGCCGCAGCATTTCGGGGCCTGCGAGTTTTGGAAGCGAGTGCTCTGGGCTGCGGGAGAGTTTGGAGAGGGGGATTTCTTCGCCAGGCAGATCCGGGCATAGTGTCCTTTGCGACCGCAGCTGCTGAAGGTCGTGTTGCGGGCTGGGCAGTGCTGCCGTGGGTGTTGGGGCTGCCCACAAAAATGGCACACTGGGGCTGCATAGTGAGTGGGTGGCTGCGCGGCGCAGGCCTGGGGCAGTCGCTGGTCGGGGGCCCAGGATGGGGTCGCCTGGTCCGCGGGGAACGAGGTGAGGCTGCGGAACGAGACCTCCATGGTTGTAGCTAACTCTACAGTGTCCTCCAAGTTCTGGGCCCCTTTTTCAAGCAACCGCTGGCACACATAGTTTGACCTGAGCCCTGCCTGTGACGAGATGAACTGGCAGCAGGCTCACGACTGCAGATCTTTATACTTCCGGTTAGTGGGAGGAGCCATGGGCAGAGCCATGGGCAGAGCCAAGCGTGGAGCCCAGTACAAACTCATCTCCCCCTAAGGGCAGAGCCGCGCAACGGCTCGTATACAGAGCTCACAAGGACACAATACATATGATACAACACAGTGTGAATTACTAGGTTTATAATTCACCACATGCAGACTCCGTACAGACAGAAACCCAAGCCTGGAATCGAACCTGGGACCCTGGAGCTGTGAAGCAACAGTGCTACCCACTGTGCTACCGTGTTGCACAACGGATGTCAGGCCCCTTGTATAACTGCAATTTTGGTGTTCTTTCTTTGCAAGCACCTCTTGATCTCATTGGCCATATGATATCTGAACAAGTCCCATACAAATAAGTTATGTTATTTATGTAGGTCTCCAGGATGCCTACTCCACACAAAACTTCACTCCATCCTCATTCATCCAACCATTGTTATGGATACGTGAAAAAATTCCTGCAGGGAGCTTTAAGTTTGAAAATTACCACAGGCGACTTCCGGTTGCGGCGATGCGGAGCTAAGCCGCACGTTCGGCATCTCCCGCCAGGAACGGACTTTTGGGCTTTTTTAAGGGCCCCCAGCGGTACTTGCTCAACGGTTCCAGACGTGGGAAGGTGTCTGCAGCGGATCCCCAGTGGTCTATGGTCTTGACCAGGAGTGGGTCCAGCAAAATAGCAGCGCCCAAGAAAAAGCGGGGAAGAGAATCAAGATGGCGGCCGGCGGAGGCCTCGAGGAATGGAGGCAGTGGGCGCAGGTGCAGCAGGAGACTCTCCAGCGATGTTTTCAGGAGCTAAAGGTGCAGCTGCTAGACTCGCTGAAGGCTACTACGGACAAGCTGCTGGCGACGCAGACAGCCCAGGGGATGGAGATCCGGGAGCTCCGACAACAAGCCTCCGAAAGAGAGGATGAGGCCGCGGCCCTCGTGGTAAAGGTGGAGATGCACGAGGCGCTCCATAAGAAGTGGCAGGAGCGGTTCGAGGAGATGGAGAACCGGTCGAGGCGGAAGAATTTGCGGATCCTGGGCCTCACGGAGGGACTGGAGGGGTCAGACCTGGGGACCTATGTGGTCGTTTTGTTGAACTTGCTGATGGGAGCTGGGTCCTTCCAGGGGCCCCTGAAGCTGGAGGGGGCCCACAGAATACTGGCCAGGAGGCCCAAGCCGAATGAGCCGCCACAGGCGGTGCTGGTGCGGTTCCACCATTTCGCTGACCGAGAGTGCGTGCTTAGGTGGGCCAAGAAGGAGCGGAGCAGCAAGTGGGAGAACACGGTAGTGCGGATCTACCAGGACTGGAGTGCGGAGGTGGCTAAGCAGAGGGCTGGGTACAACCGGACGAAGGCAGTGCTCCACAGAAAGAGCGTGAAGATTGGCATGTTACAGCCGGTGCATCTGTGGGTCACATTCAAGGACCGGCACTTTTATTTTGAGTCCCCGGAGGAGGCATGGGCCTTTGTGCAGGCCGAGAAGTTGGACTCTGACTGAGGGTCGGGGGTTTGTAAATTGTGGTGAATGTAATATAGATGTATATATGTTAATTCACACTGTCTGTGTAAGCGCAGTAGCGCTATCCTACCACTAGGGGGCGTAGCGCTGGGAGCACTCAGGAACTTGTACTGGGCTCCATCCTTGGCTCCGCCCACTACTCCTCCCCCTAGTGCAGCTGTATAAATACCCATGTCCAGAGTCAGCCTGGGTCACTACGAGTTCATTGACAGGTAACAGGCTGGCTCTGAAGTAAGTCGATTAAAGCCTAGATTCACATCGGAAACACGTGTCTGGTGAATTGATGGTTTCATCAATTTAATCGACTTAAGAACAGTAAAGATCGATTATGGAATCGGCCCTCAAGCCTGGACGCCTGGAACTCAACCCGCAGGATGCAGAGGCTAAAGAAATCTTCTCCCACTGGATCCGGTGCTTCAAGGCCTACCTGGCCGAAGCGAGCACAGTCGAAACTACAGAGGATCAGAAGCTAAGTCTACTGTACGCGAGGGTGAGCCACAGAATCTCTACACAACTAAACTCGGCTAGTTCATATACTGCGGCGGTAGCAGTTCTAGAAAAAACGTATGTAAGGCCCATTAATGAAGTTTACGCTCGCCATGTGTTCACGACTCACCGTCAGCGGCCTACGGAATCACTCGCCGAGTTCCTGAGAGAACTTAATAATTTGTCCAATGACTGTAATTACCAAGCAGTTACCGCGGCTGAACACAGGGAATTGGCGGTACATGATGTTTTTGTAGCGGGCCTCAGTTCTAACTAACTGCAGCCAACGACTGCTGGAAAAGGGGGCCCAGGACTTAGAAATAACTGTGGAAGCTGCTACCACAATGAAGGTCTCCTTCCGCAGCCTTAACTCGTTCCCCGCGGACCCCGCGACCCAACCATAGGCCCCCGACCAGCGACTCCCCCAAGCCTGGCATACGCGGCCGCCCAGTAACCATGCTGCCCCAGCCAGCCACTATGATGCTCCAGCCTGCCACTTCTGCGGCCAGAATCAGCACCCACGGCAGCACTGCCAGGCCCGCAACGCGACCTGCAGCAGCTGCGTGTGAAAAGGGCATTACGCAAGAGTGTGCCTCGCTAAAAGGGCTCCAGCTTCCAACTCCCCAGCGACTCGCAGTAATCGCTCCCCTCACTCGCAGCCCCGCGGGGCCCGAAACGTTGCGGCCTATGCCCCTAATCCGCCCCCTCCAGCCACGTGCGATCCATGGGGGTGGCCATATTGAAAAACCTCCACCACAAAGCTGGCCACGTGCGACTCATGGGGGCCGCCATCTTGGACGCCATCTTCCTCGCCGCCCGACACGTGCAACTCATGTGGGCCGCCATCTTCCTCGCCGCCCGCCACGTGCGATCCACGGGCCCGATCGGCATCTCCGCGCTCGGACAACCCAGCGGAGGAATTCGAATTAGACTATGAACTCAGAGGGCAGTCATCAGGGGCCACTCCAGCACAGCTGATCGAGCCGCCGACCACCCGCAACTCAGCGCGGTCACCCTGGACCAATCACGACCAAAGAATCTGCGAAACTCGATGGCAGAGTTCCATATCAACGGATACAAAACGGCATGCCTCTTCGACTCCGGGAGCACAGAGAGCTTCATACATCCAGACCTGGTAAGACGCTATTCGCTCCCCGTTTTCCCCGCGCAGCAAACTATCGCGCTTGCGTGAGGCTCACACTCGGTCCAGATCCAGGGGCGCACCGCCGCGACACTCACAATCCGAGGCGCTAGTTACTCGAAATTCAAACTCTACGTTTTGCCAGAACTCTACGCGCCACTCTTATTAGGCCTAGACTTCCAATGCAACCTCAAGAGCCTCACCCTCAGCTTCGGAGGGCCCCTGCCCCCACTCACGATCTGCAGCCTCGCTACGCTGCGAATTCCCCCCCCCCCCCTCCTCTCTTTGCCAATCTCACTAAGGACTGTAAACCCGTAGCCACTCGTAGCAGACGGTATAGCCTGCAGGATAGGGTATTTGTCAGAGCAGAGGTCCGAAGGCTACTCAGCGAGGGGGTTCTCGAGGCCAGCAATAGTCCCTGGAGAGCTCAGGTGGTGGTCATTAAGACGGGGGAAAAATTCCGTATGGTGGTCGACTACAGTCAGACTATAACTAGATTTACGCTCCTCGACGCGTATCCCCTCCCAGGATTGCAGACATGGTAAACCAGATCGCCCAGAACCGGCTCTTTTCCACGGTGGATCTGAAGTCTGCATACCACCAGCTCCCAATCCGCCCGGAGGACCGCCACTACACGGCATTCGAGGCCGATGGCCGCCTCTTCCATTTCCTCCGGGTCCCTTTCGGTGACACTAATGGGGTCTCGGTGTTCCAACGAGCAATGGACCAAATGGTGGACCAGTACGGGCTGCGGGCCACGTTTCCGTACTTGGACAATGTCACCATCTGCGGCTATGACCAGCAGGACCACGACGCCAACCTCCACCGTTTTCTCCAGACGGGACAGAAACTGAACATCACGTACAACAAGGAGAAATGCGTTTTCCGCACATCCAGACTAGGCATCCTCGGCTATGTCGTGGAAAACGGAGTCCTGGGCCCCGACCCGGACCCCTCATTGTCCCAAGGCCCTCAAACGGTGCTTGGGATTTTTTTCCTACTACGCCCAGTGGGTCCCTCAATATGCGGACAAAGCCTGCCCACTCTTTAGGACCACACGATTTCCCCTGTCAGCCGAGGCACACCAGGCCTTCGACGGCATCAAGGAGGACATCGCCAAAGCGGCCATGCGGGCGGTGGATGAATCCACCCCATTTCAGGTAGAGAGCGACGCCTCAGAGGTAGCTCTTGCAGCCACGTTAAATCAGGAAGGGAGACTAGTTGCATTCTTCTCCCGTACCCTCTCCGCTTCAGAACTCCGACACTCTTCAGTCGAGAAAGAAGCACAAGCCATTGTGGAGGCTATCCGTCACTGGAGGCATTACCTCGCAGGTAGGAGGTTCACCCTCATCACCGACCAAAGATCGGTTGCCTTCATGTTCGACAACTCGCAAAGGGGTAAAAAAAAACCGATAAAATTCTGAGGTGGAGGATCGAACTCTCCACCTACAATTACGATATCAAATATCGACCCGGGAAGCTCAACGGGCCTCCGGATGCCCTATCCCGCGGGACATGCGCCAGCGCGCAGATCGACCGATTAAAAAGCATCCACAATGACCTCTGCCACCCGGGGGTCCCCCGGCTCGCCCACTACATCAGGGCCCAAAACCTGCCTTTCTACAACGAGGAGGTAAAAGCGGTCACCAGGGACTGCCCGATCTGTGCGGAGTGCAAACCGCACTTCTATAGACCAGACAGGGCCCACCTGGTCAAGGCTTCTAGGCCCTTTGAATGCCTTGCGATTGATTTCAAAGGGCCACTCCCCTCAACTAACAAGAACGTTTACTTCTTAAACGTCGTAGACAAGTTCTCCCGTTTTCCATTCGCTATCCCGTGCCCCGACATGACCTCCCACACAGTCATTAGGGCCCTGCATTGCATCTTCACCCTGTTTGGTTTCCCCAGCTACGTACACAGCGACCGGGGTTCGTCCTTCATGAGCGACGAGCTGCGTCAGTACCTGCTCGAAAAGGGCATTGCCTCAAGCAGGACTACCAGCTACAACCCCAGGGGGAACGGGCAGGTGGAAAGGGAGAACGCGACGGTCTGGAAGACCATCCTACTGACCCTTCGGTCTAGAAAGCTCCAAGTCTCCCAGTGGCATTAAGTCCTCCCAGACGCGCTCCACGCTATTAGGTCCCTTTTGTGTATGGCGACCAACCAGACCCCTCACGAGAGGCTCTTCATTTTTTCCAGGGGCACTACCACGGGGGTCTCACTTCCGGCATGGCTGAGGACGCCGGGCCCCGTACTCCTGAGAAAACACGTCAGGGCGCACAAAACCGACCCCCTTGTTGAGAAGGTGCGCCTGCGCCACTCCAACCCCCAGTACGCATTCGTCGAGTTCCCTGACGGCCGTCAGGACACAGTATCCCTCCGGGATCTGGCACCTGCCGGATCCAGCGCCCCCTCTACCCCCACAGAAGGATCTCTCACCCTACACCCCATGCTGCCGCCCCCTTGCGCTCCCGAGCCCACGAGCTCGCTCCACCAGTTCCGCGCCCCCACGCCGGCCAACCCCCAGCGCCCCCAGTCGAACCAGGAGAGTATGAAGCTCAGATACAACCCTCCCTGGAGTCCCCCATCATACCCCAGCACACTACACCCATCCAGCCACCGCAAGAGGCTGCAACCCCGATGCTCCGCAGATCTCAGCGGACAATCCGACCGCCGGACAAACTGACTTTATAGACTAGACCACCACCCCCGCCAGACTTGATTTTTTTGAAGGGGGTGAATGTGGTGAATGTAATATAGAGGTATATATGTTATTTCACACTGTCTTTGTAAACGCAGTAGCGCTATCCTACCACTAGGGGGAGTAGCGCTGGGAGCACTCTAACTTGTACTGGGCTCCACCCTTGGCTCCGCCCATGACTCTTCCCCCTAGTGCAGCTGTATCAATACTCGTGTCCAGAGTCAGCCTGGGTCATTACGAGTTCATCGACATGTAACAGGCTGGCTCTGAAGTAAGTCGATTAAAGCCTAGATTCACATCGGAAACACGTGTCTGGTGAATTGATGGTTCCATCATAAATAACTGTTAACTTTTGGTGGGAAGGTCTCTCTGTTATGCTGTTTTAAGCTAGTTGTGTGTTGGTTCTTGGGCGGGTGGGGTGCTGCCTTTTTTTTGCGGGGTCGGGCAGAGGGAAAGAGCGGGCTTTTCTTCTGTTTCCCGCGCTGAGGGAGAATGAAGGCGGTGTCGGAGCTGAGAATCGCGGGCTTTTTTCTCGCGCGGGAGGGGGAGCCTCCGTCTGCTGAATGGTCTGGGGGAGGAGAAGTAGTCCGACATTGGGGGAGGGGTCGGAGGTGTGGCGGGGGCTGCCGGGGTCAGCAGAAGTTAGCTGGCTCACGGGAGTGCTATGGAGGGAGTAACGCGGCTGGGAGGGGTCCTAGCCTTGGGGGGGGGGGGGTACCGGGTTGCTGCTGAAATGGCCAGGAAGGAGCTGGAGTATGCAGGAGGGGCCGGGGAGGGGGTTTGCCGCCGTGGGGAACAGGCCGAGTGGGGGGCGGTGGCCTGGGGCAGGCAGGGGACGGGTTATGGCTTGGCGGCAGGACAGGGGGGCAGTGAGCCCTCTGATCCGGCTGATAACTTGGAATGTGAGGGGGCTGAATGGCCCGGTTAAACGGGCCCGGGTGTTTACACACCTGAAGGGGCTGAAGGCGGATGTGGCTATGCTCCAGGAGACGCACCTGAAGGTGGCGGACCAGGTTAGACTGAGGAAGGGCTGGGTAGGCCAGGTGTTTCATTCGGGGCTGGATACAAAAAAATCGGGGCGTGGCGATTCTGGTGGGAAAAAGGGTGTCGTTTGAGGCGTCAAAGGTGGTGGCTGACAGTGGAGGGAGGTATGTGATGGTGAGCGGCAAGCTGCAAGGGGAGCGGGTGGTGCTGGTAAATGTTTATGCCCCAAATTGGGATGATGCGGGTTTTATGCGGCGCATGTTGGGCCGCATTCCAGATCTAGAGACGGGGGGCCTGATACTGGGGGGGGGACTTTAACACAGTGCTGGATCCCCCATTGGATCGATCCATGTCCAGGACGGGCAGGAGGCCCGCGGCAGCTAAGGTGTTGAGGGGGTTTATGAACCAGATGGGAGGGGTGGATCCTTGGAGGTTCGCGAGGCCGAGGGCCAGGGAGTATTCATTTTTTTCCCACATGCATAAGGCCTATTCCCGGATCGATTTTTTTGTCCTGAGCAGGGGGCTGATTTCGAGGGTGGAGGATGCCGAGTATTCGGCTATAGTCATTTCAGACCATGCCCTGCACTGGGTAGACCTTGAGCTGGGGGAGGAGAGGGACCAGCGCCGGCTCTGGCGCCTGGTGGTGGGACTCCTGCTGGATGAGAAGGTGGGCGGGCGGGTTCGGGGGTGTATCAAGAGGTACTTAGAGGCCAATGATAATGGGGAGGTCCGGGTGGGGACGGTTTGGGAGGCATTAAAGGCGGTGATTAGAGGGGAATTGATTTCCATCCGAGCCAATAGGGAGAGGGGAGAGCAAAGAGAGAGGGAGAGGTTGGTGGGGGAGATGGTGAGGGTGGACAGGAGATACGCGGAGGCTCCGGAGGAGGGACTGTTGAGGGAGTGGCATAACCTTCAGGCCAAGTTCGACTTGTTAACCACCGGAAAGGCGGAAGCTCAGTGGAGGAAGGCACAGGGAGCGGTGTACGAATATGGGGAGAAGGTGAGTAGGATGCTGGCGCATCAGCTACGTAAGCGAGACGCGGCCAGGGAGATTGGTGGAGTGACGGATAGGGGAGGCAATGTGGTGCGAAGGGGGGTGGATATTAATGGGGTCTTCAGGGACTTTTATGGGGAATTGTATTGGTCCAAGCCCCCGGTGGAGGGAGGGGGAATGGGGTGCTTTTTGGATAGGCTGAGATTTCCGAAGGTGGAGGAGGGACAGGTGGAGGGGCTGGGGGCACCGATTGAGCTGGAGGAGCTGGTCAAAGGGATAGGCAGCATGCAGTCGGGGAAAGCGCCGGGGCCGGATGGGTTTCCGGTCGAATTTTACAAAATGTATGCGGACCTGTTGGGCCCCCTGTTGGTTAGGACCTTTAACGAGGCAAGGGGTGGGGGGGGGGGGGGGGGGGGGGCTTTGCCCCCGACTATGTCACGGGCGCTGATTTCCTTGACCCTTAAGCGGGACAAGGACCCCCTGCAGTGTGGATCATATAGGCCGATCTCGTTATTAAATGTGGATGCCAAGCTGTTCTCAAAGATCTTGGCCACAAGGATAGAGGACTGTGTGCTGGGGGTCATTCATGAGGACCAGACGGGGTTTGTGAAGGGAAGGCAGCTTAACACCAATATACGTAGGCTTCTGAATGTTATAATGATGCCGGCGGTAGAAGGGGAGGCGGAGATAGTGGTAGCATTAGACGCGGAGTAGGCCTTTAATAGGGTTGAGTGGGGGTACCTGTGGAAGGTGCTGGAAAGGTTTGGGTTCAGGAAGGGGTTTGTCAGGTGGGTGAGGCTGTTATATGAGGCCCCGAAGGCGAGCGTAGCCACGAATAGGAGGAGATCGGAGTACTTTCGGTAGTACCGGGGGACAAGGCAGGGGTGTCCCCTGTCCCCTTTGCTCTTTGCGTTGGCAATTGAGCCCCTGGCCATGGCGTTGAGGGAGTCGAGGAATTGGAGGGGTCTGGTGCGGGGTGGGGAGGAGCACCGAGTGTCATTATATGCAGATGACTTGTTGCTTTATGTGGCGGACCCAGTGGGGGGAATGCCGGAGGTGATGCAGATCCTTAGGGAATTTGGGAGCTTTTCTGGGTACAAGCTCAACCTGGGTAAGAGTGAGCTATTCGTCGTGAACCCGGGGGATCAAGAGGCGGGGATTGATAGGCTCCCGCTGAAAAGGGCGGGGAGGAGCTTTCAGTACCTGGGTGTCCAGGTGGCTAGGAGCTGGGGGGGGGGGGGGGGGGGGGGGGGGGGCCTGCACAAGCTTAACCTCACTAGGCTGGTGGAGCAAATGGAGGAGTTTAAAAGACGGGACATGTTGCCGCTGTCGCTGGCGGGTAGGGTGCAGTCCGTCAAGATGACAGTGCTCCCAAGGTTTTTGTTTCTGTTCCAGTGCCTCCCCATCCTTATCATGAAGGCCTTTTTTAGAAGGGTCAACAGGAGTATTACGGGATTTGTATGGGCGCATGGGACTCCGAGGGTGAGAAGGATGTTTTTGGAGCGGGGCAGGGATAGGGGGGGCTGGCGCTGCCCAACCTCTGTGGGTACTACTGGGCTGCCAACGCAGCGATGGTGCGTAAGTGGGTAATGGACGGGGAAGGGGCAGCATAGAAGAGGATGGAGATGGCGTCCTGCGTGGACACGAGCCTGGAGGCGCTGGTAACTGCGCCGTTGCCGCTCTCTCCAACGAGGTATACCACGAGCCCGGTGGTGGCGGCTACCCTCAAAATTTGGGGGAAATGGAGACGGCATAGGGGGGAGGTGGGGGGCTCGATGGAGGCCCCGATACGGAAGAACCATCGGTTTGTTCCAGGGAGCATTGATGGCGGATTTCTGGGCTGGCACAGGGTAGGTGTTAGGAGGTTGAGGGACCTGTTTGTGGATGGAAGGTTCGCGAGCTTGGGGGAGTTAGAGGGGAAGTTTGGGCTCCCCCCGGGGAACATGTTTAGGTACATGCAGGTTAGGGCGTTTGCCAGGCGGCAGGTGGAGGGGTTCCCTCTGCTGTCCCCACGTGGGGTACGGGACAGGGTGCTCTCGGGGGTGTGGGTTGGAGGGGGGAGGATTTTGGACGTGTACCACGTCATGTAGGAGGTGGATGAGGCCTCGGTGGAGGAGCTGAAGGGTAAATGGGAAGAGGAGCTGGGTGAGGAGATTGAGGAGGGGACGTGGGCGTATGCCCTGGAAAGAGTGAATTCCTCCTCTTCCTGTGCGAGGCTTAGTTCAAGGTGCTGCATAGGGCCCACATGACCGGGATGAGGATGAGTAGGTTTTTCGGGGGCGAAGACAGGTGTGCCAGGTGCTCGGGGAGCCCAGCGAACCACGCCCATATGTTCTGGGCATGCCCAGCGCTGGGGGAGTTTTCGAAGAGGGAGTGCAGGAGGCGAAAGAGGCCGGTGTTCTGGCCTTTGCGTCCCGAGTAGCCCGGCGGAGGATCTTGCTTCAATGGAAGGATGAGAGGCCCCCAAGCGTGGAGGCCTGGATCAATGACATGGCGGGGTTCATTAATTTGGAGAAGGTGAAATTTGCCCTGAGGGGATCAGTACAGGGGTTCTTTCGGCGGTGGCAGCCTTTCCTGGCAGAACGGTAGGAAAATAGGCCGGTAGCAGCAGCAAACCGGGCGGGGGGAGGGAGGGAGGGGGAAGGGAGAAATGTGTATATGTGTTTATTGAATATGTCGGGTGTTTATCTATTTCTTCTTTTTGTAGTTACTGGGGGGCGGGGGGGGGTTGGTTTTGGGGGTTAGTGTGTTTTTCTTTTGGTTGTTGTTAATACTGGTTTCTTGCTGTTATTTTCTGTTTTTGATATGTTTTGGAAAATCTCAATTAAAATTATTTAAAAAAAAAGAAAATGACCACCGGCTTCAATTTAGTTTGATCAGCCACGTAGGCCAGCACCACCGCAACTCTTGCCTTCTCATACCACGAGAACGATTTTGGAACTTTTCCGGTCCTCAATTTAGCTGCTAGGCACATCAAAATTCACGGATCATAGAATCATACAGTAAAGAGGCCCTTCAGCCCATCAACCTGCACGACAAAAGAAAACTACTCTAATCTCATTTCCCAGCACCTCCCATGGCCATGAATGTTATGACAAGTGCTTTGAGGCTTTCTGCCGCAACTGCACACTCAGGTAGTGCATTCAGGAATCCTACCACCTGCTGGGTGAAAAAACGTTTCCTCAAATTTCCTCTAAACATCCTGCATTCCACTTTAATATTATGCCCCCTTATTATTGACCCTTCAATTAAGGGGAGCAATTGCTTTCTATCCATAAGACCATAAGACAGAAGAAGCAGAATTAGGCCACTCGGCCCATCGAGTCTGCTCCCCCATTCAATCATGGCTGATATTTTTCTCATCCCCATTCTCCTGCCTTCTCCCCATAACCCCTGATCCCCTTATTAATCAAGAGCCTATCTATCTCTGTCTTAAAGACACTGAGTGATTTGGCCTCCACAGCCTTCTGCGGCAGAGTCCACAGATTCACCACCCTCTGGCTCAAGAAATTCCACCTCATCTCTGATTTTAAAGGATCGTCCCTTCTCCCGCGGATGGAGGTGGCTAGCACGAGGGGACAAAGACTTAAATTGAGGGGTAATAGATATAGGACAGAGGTCAGAGGTAGGTTTTTTACGCAAAGAGGGGTGAGGCCGTGGAATTCCCTACCTGCAACAGTAGTGCACTCGCCAACATTGAGGGCATTTAAAAGTTTATTGGATAAGCATATGGATGATAATGGCATAGTGTCGGTTAGATGGTCTTAAGCTTTTGACTTCCCATGTCGGTGCAACATCGTGGGCCGAAGGGCCTGTATTGCACTGTATCATTCTATGTTCTATGTTTAGTCTGAGATTGTGTCTTCTGGTTCCAGTTTTTCCTACAAGTGGAAACATCCTCTCCACGTCCACTCTAACCAGGCCTCGCAGTATCCTGTAAGTTTCAATAAGATTCCCCCCTCATCCTTCTAAACTCCAACGAGTACAGACCCAGAGTCCTCAACCGTTTCTCATACAACAAGCTGTTCATTCCAGGGATCATTCTTGTGAAATTCCTCTGGACTCTTTCCAAGGTCAGCACATCTTTCCTTAGATACGAGGCCCAAAACTGCTCACAATATCCCAAATGGAGTCTGACCTCTGCCTCATACAGCCTCAGAAGTAATAATAACAATAATAATAATAATCGCTTATTGTCACAAGTAGGCTTCAATGCAGTTACTGTGAAAAGCCCCTAGTCGCCACATTCCGGCACCTGTTCGGGAAGGCCGGTATAGGAATTGAACCTGCGCTGCTGGTCTTGTTCTGCGTTACAGGCCAGGTGTTTAGCCCACTGTGCTAAACTAGCTTGTATTCTAGCCCCTTGACACAAATGCTAACATTGCATTTGCCTTCCTAACTGCAGGCTGAACCTGCACGTCAACCTTAAGAGAAGGGCAGCACGGTAGCTGTGGATAGCACAATCGCTTCACAGCACCAGGGTCCCAGGTTCGATTCCGGCTTGGGTCACTGTCTGTGCGGAGTCTGCACATCCTCCCCGTGTGTGCGTGGGTTTCCTCCGGGTGCTCCGGTTTCCTCCCACAGTCCAAAGATGTGCGGGTTAGGTGGATTGGCCATGATAAATTGCCCTTAGTGTCCAAAATTGCCCTTAGTGTTAGGTGGGGTTGCTGAGTTATGGGGATAAGGTGGAGGTGTTGACCTTGGGTAGAGGGTAGGGTGTTCTTTCCAAGAGCCGGTGCAGACTCGATGGGCCAAATGGCCTCCTTCTGCACTGTAAATTCTATGTAAAGAATCCTGAACAAAGACTCCCAAACTCCTTTCTGCTTCTGATTTCCTGAGCATTTCCCCATTTAGAAAATAGTCTATGCCTAAATTCCTCCTTCCAAAGTGCATAACCTCACACTTTTCCACATTCTATTTCATCTGCCACTTCATTGCCCACTCTACTAGCATGTCCAAATACTACCTTGCTTCCTCAATACCACCTGTCCCTGTACAGATCTTTGTATCATCTGCAAACTTAGCAACAGTGCTTTCAGTTCCTTCTTCCAGGTCATTAATGTATATTGTGAAAAATTGTGCTCCCAGAACAGACCCCTGAGGCACATCACTAGTCATGTGCTCTTAAGTAATTTGGACACTCTGAATTATCCGTCTGTGTACCAGAATGTGGCGACTAGGGGCTTTTCACAGTAACTTTATTGCAGTGTTAATGTAAGCCTACTTGTGTCAATAAAGATTATTATTATTGTTATTAGTCATCTGCTGCCATACTGAAAAAGGCCCCCTTACCCCACTCTCTGCCTTCTGTTAGCCAATCCCCTATCCATGCCAAGACACTATGGGCTCTTAACTTATTTAACAATCTCCTATGCGGCACCTTGTCAAAGGCCTTCTGGAAATTTAAATAAATCATGTCGACTGGTTCTCATTTGTCTAACTTCCTTAGATTTGCTAGTGCTCTTCGGGGAGGTTTAAACTAATTCAGCAGGGGGATGGGAACCTAAAATGTAGTCCCAGTGTACAGGATGTTGAGAGTAGTGAGGTCAGAGATAGGGTTAAAAGTTCGAAAGAGGGCACCGGCAAGCAAGATGCTGGTTTGAAGTGTGTCTACTTCAACGCCAGGAGCATCCGGAATAAGGTGGGTGAGCTTGCAGCATGGGTTGGTACCTGGGATCTCGATGTTGTGGCGATTTCGGAGACATGGTTGTTGCAGGTTCAAGGATTTAGATGTTTCTGTAAGAATAGAGAAGATGGTAAAAGAGGGGGGGGGTGTGGCATTGTTAATCAAGGAAAGTATTACGGCGGCAGAAAGGACGTTTGAGGACTCGTCTACTGAGGTAGTATGGGCCAAGGTTAGGCACAGGAGAGGAGAGGTCACCCTGTTCGGAGCTGTCTATAGACCTCCGAATAGTTCCAGAGATAGAACATAGAACATAGAATAGTACAGCACAGAACAGGCCCTTCTGCCCTCAATGTTGTGCCGAGCCATGATCACCCTACTCAAACCCACATATCCACCCTATACCCGTAACCCAACAACCCCCCCCCCTTAACCTTACTTTTATTAGGACACTACGGGCAATTTAGCATGGCCAATCCACCTAACCCGCACATCTTTGGACTGTGGGAGGAAAACCGGAGCACCCGGAGGAAACCCACGCACACAGGGGGAGGATGTGCAGACTCCACACAGACAGTGACCCAGCCGGGAATCGAACCTGGGACCCTGGAGCTGTGAAGCATTTATGCTAACCACCATGCTACCCTGCTGCCCCTGTAGAGGAAAGGATAGCAAAGATGATTCTCGACAGGAGCGAGAGTAACAGGGTAGTTGTTATGGAGGACTTTAATTTTCCAAATATTGACTGGAAATATTATAGTTCGAGTACTATAGATGGGTCAGTTTTTGTGCAGTGTGTGCAGGAGGGTTTTCTGACACAGTATGTAGACAGGCCAACAAGGGGCGAGGCCACATTGGATTTGGTACTGGGTAATGAACCAGGCCAGGTGTTAGATTTAGATGTAGGTGAGCACTTTGGTGATAGTGATCACAATTCGGTTATGTTTACTTTAGCGATGGGCAGGGATAGGTATATACCGCAAGGCAAGAATTATAGCTGGGGCAAAGGCAATTATGATGCTATTCGGCAAGATTTAGGCTGTATAGGATTGGGAAGGAAATTGCAGGGGATGGGTACAATCAAAATGTGGAGCTTTTTCAAGGAACAGCTACTGCGTGTCCTTGATAAGTATGTACCTGTCAGGCAGGGAGGAAGTTGTCGAGCAAGGGAACCGTAGTTTACTAAGGAAGTTGAAGCACTTGTCAAGAGGAAGAAGAAGGCTTATGTTAGGATGAGACATGAAGGCTCAGTTAGGGCACTTGAGAGTTACAAGTTAGCCAGGAAGGACCTAAAGGGAGAGTTAAGAAGAACGAGGAGAGGACACGAAAAGTCGTTGGCGGATAGAATCAAGGAAAACCCTAAGGTTTTCTATAGGTATATCAGGAACAAAAGAATGACTAGAGTAAGATTAGGGCCAATCAAGAATAGTAGTGGAAAGTTGTGCGTGGAATCAGAGGAGATAGGGGAAGCGTTAAATGGATATTGTTCGTCAGTGTTTACACTGGAGAAAGACAATGTTGTCGAGGAGAATACTCAGGTACAGTCGACCAGGCTAGATGGGATTGAGGTTCACAAGGAGGAGGTGTTAGCAATTTTGGAAAGTGTAAAAATAGATAAGTCCCCTGGGCCAGATGGGATTTATCCTAGGATTGTCTGGGAAGCCAGGGAGGAGATTGCAGAGCCTTTGTCCTTGATCTTTATGTCGTCTTTGTCGACAGGAATAGTGCCGGAAGACTGGAGGATAGCAAATGTTGTCCCCTTGTTCAAGAAGGGGAGTAGAGACAACCCTGGTAATTATAGACCTGTGATCCTTACTTAGGTTGTGGGTAAAATGTTGGAAAAGGTTATGAGATAGGGTTTATAATCAGCTTGAAAAGAACAAGTTGATTAGCGATAGTCAACACGGTTTTGTGAAGGGTAGGTCATGCCTCACAAACCTTATTGAGTTTTTTGAGAAGGTGACCAAACAGGTGGATGAGGGTAAAGCGGTTGATGTGGTGTATATGGATTTCAGTAAGGCGTTTGATAAGAACAAAGAACAAAGAAAATTACAGCACAGAAACAGGCCCTTCGGCCCTCCCAGCCTGCGCCGATCCAGATCCTTTATCTAAACCTGTCTCCTATTTTCCAAGGTCGACTTCCCTCTGTTCCCGCCCATTCATATACCTGTCTAGATGCATCTTAAATGATGCTATCGTGCCCGCCTCTACCACCTCCGCTGGTAAAGCGTTCCAGGCACCCACCACCCTCTGCGTAAAAAACTTTCCACGCACATCTCCCTTAAACTTTCCCCCTCTCACCTTGAAATCGTGACCCCTTGTAACTGACACCCCCACTCTTGGGAAAAGCTTGTTGCTATCCACCCTGTCCATACCTCTCATAATTTTGTAGACCTCAATCAGGTCCCAACTCAACCTCCGTCTTTCCAATGAAAACAATCCTAATCTACTCAACCTTTCTTCATAGTTAGCCCCCTCCATACCAGGCAACATCCTGGTGAACCTCCTCTGCACCCTGTCCAAGGCATCCACATCCTTCTGGTAATGTGGCGACCAGAACTGCACGCAGTATTCCAAATGTGGCCGAACCAAAGTCCTATACAACTGTAACATGACCTGCCAACTCTTGTACTCAATACCCCGTCCGATGAAGGCACGCATGCTGTATGCCCTCTTGACCACTCTATCAACCTGCGTTGCCACCTTCAGGGTACAATGGACCTGAACTCCCAGATCTCTCTGCACATCAATTTTCCCCAAGACCCTTCCATTGACCATATAGTCCGCTCTTGAATTTGATCTTCCAAAATGCATCACCTCACATTTGCCTAGATTGAACTCCATCTGCCATTTCTCTGCCCAACTCTCCAATCTATCTATATTTTGTTGTATTCTCCGGCAGTCCTCCTCGCTATCTGCAACTCCACCAATCTTAGTATCATCTGCAAACTTGCTAATCAGACCACCTATACCTTCCTCCAGGTCATTTATGTAGATCACAAACAACAGTGGTCCGAGCACGGATCCCTGTGCAACACCACTAGTCATCTTTCTCCATCTTGAGACACTCCCTTCCACCACTACTCTCTGTCTCCTGTTGCCCAGCCAGTTCTTTATCCGTCTAACTAGTACGCCCTGAACCCCATATGACTTCACGTTTTCCATCAACCTGCCATGGGAAACCTTATCAAACGCCTTACTAAAGTCCATGTATATGACATCTACAGCCCTTCCCTCATCAATTAACTTTGTCACTTCCTCAAAGAATTCTATTAGGTTTGTAAGACATGACCTTCCCTGCACAAAACCATGCTGCCTATCACTGATAAGTCTATTTTCTTCCAGATGTGAATAGATCCTATCCCTCAGTATCTTCTCCAACAGTTTGCCTACCACTGACGTCAAGCTCACAGATCTATAATTCCCTGGATTATCCCTGCTACCCTTCTTAAACAAAGGGACAACATTAGCAATTCTCCAGTCCTCCTGGACCTCACCCGTGCACAAGGATGCTGCAAAGATATCTGTTAAGGCCCCAGCTATTTCGACCCTTGCTTCCCTCAGTAACCTGGGATAGATCCCATCCGGTCCAGGGGACTTGTCCACCTTAATGTCTTTTAGAATACCCAAAACTTCCCCCTTCCGTATGACAACTTGACCGAGAGTATTTAAACATCCATCCCTAGCCTCAACATCCGTCTTGTCCCTCTCCTTTGTGAATACCGATGCAAAGTACTCATTAACAATCTCACCCATTTCCTCTGAGTCCACGCATAAATTTCCTCTTTTGTCTTTAAGTGGGCCAATCCTTTCTCTAGTTACCCTCTTGCTCCTTACATACGAATAAAATGCTTTGGGATTTTCCTTAACCCTGTTAGCCAAAGATATTTCATGACCCCTTTTAGCCCTCTTTATTGCGCGTTTGAGATTCGTCCTACTTTGCCGATATTCCTCCAAAGCTTCATCAGTTTTGAGTTGCCTCAATCCTATGTATGCTTCCTTTTCATCTTAGCTAGTCTCACAATTTCACCCGTCATCCATGGTTCCCTAATCTTGCCATTTCTATCTTTCATTTTCACAGGAACATGTCTGTCCTGCACTCTAATCAACCTTTCCTTAAAAGACTTCCACATTTCAAATGTGGATTTACCCTTAAACAGCTGCTCCCAATCCACTTTCCCTAGCTCCTGCCGAATTTTGTTATACTCTGCCTTTCCCCAATTTAGCACTCTTCCTTTCGGACCCCTCCTGTCCTTGTCCATGAGTATTCTAAAACTTACGGAATTGTGATCGCTATTCCCAAAGTAATCACCGACTGAAACATCAACCACCTGGCCGGGATCATTCCCCAATACCAGGTCCAGTATGGCCCCTTCCCGAGTTGGGCTATTTACATACTGCTCTAAAAAACTTTCCTGGATGCTCCTTACAAACTCTGCTCCATCTACGCCTCCAACACTACACGAATCCCATTCAATGTTGGGGAAGTTAAAATCTCCCATCACAACCACCCTATTGCTCCTACATTTTTCTATAATCTGTCTGCATATTTGTACCTCTACTTCATGCTCGCTTTTGGGAGGCCTGTAGTTAAGTCCCAACAATGTTACTGCACCCTTCCTATTTCTCAGCTCCACCCATATTGCCTCAGTGCTCGAATCCTCCATCGTGCCCTCCTTAATCACAGCTGTGATATCATCTCTGATGAGTAATGCAACTCCTCCACCCCTTCTACCTCCCTCTCTATCACTCCTGAAGCATCTATACCCTGGGATATTCAGTTGCCAGTCCTGCCCTTTCCTCAACCAAGTCTCAGTAATACCAATATCATATTCCCAGATACTGATCCAAGCCCTAAGTTCATCTGCCTTACCTGCTACACTTCTCGCATTAAAACAAATGCACCTCAGACCACCTTTGCGTTCATCATCTCTTCCCTGTCTACTCTTCCCCTTAGTCACATTGAGTTTATTGTCTCGTACCTTACTGGCTTTAGTTGCTGCTTCTTTACTGACCTCTAACTTCCATCCCCCTGCCACATTAGTTTAAAACCTCCCCAACAGTGTTAGCAAAAGCACCCCCTAGGACATTGGTTCCAGTCCTGCCCAGGTGTAGACCATCCGGTTTGTAATGGTCCCACCGCCCCCAGAACCGGTTCCAATGTCCCAAAAATCTGAACCCCTCCCTCCTGCACCATCTCTCAAGCCACGTATTCATTCTGACTATTCTTGAGTTTCTACTCTGACTGTCCCGTGGCATTGGTAGCAATCCTGAGATTACTACCTTTGAGGTCCTACTTTTTAACTTATCTCCTAACTCCCTAAATTCTGATTGTAGGACCTCATCCCTTTTTTTACCTATATCGTTGGTGCCTACATGCACCACGACAACTGGCTGTTCACCCTCCCCCTTCAGTATGTCCTGCAGCCGATCGGAGACATCCCTGACCCGAGCACCCGGGAGGCAACATACCATTCGGGAGTCTTGTTTTCGACCACAGAAACGACTGTCTACTCCCCTTACAATTGAATCCCCTATGACTATAGCCCTGCCAGTCTTTTTCCCGCCCTTCTGTGCAGCAGAGCTAGCCACGGTGCCATGAGCCTGGCTACTACTGCCTTCCTCTGATGAGTCATCTCCCCCAACAGTATCCAAAACGGTATACCTGTTTTGGAGGGAGATGACCGCAGGGGACACCTGCACTGCCTTTCTGCTCTTTCTCTGCCTTTTGGTGACCCATTCCCTGTCTCCGTCACCAATCCTAATCTGCAGTGTGACCAACTCACTGAACGTGCTATCCACGACCTCCTTAGCATCGCGGATGCTCCAAAGTGAGTCCATCCGCAGCTCCAGAGCCGTCATGCGGTCTAACAGGAGCTGCAGCTGGACACACTTCCCACACGGTTCCCCACGGTAGGCTATTGCAGAAAATAAGGAAGTATGGGATTGAAGGTGATTTAGCAGTTTGGATCAGTAATTGGCTAGCTGAAAGAAGACAGAGGGTGGTGGTTGATGGCAAATGTTCATCCAGGAGTTCAGTTACTAGTGGTGTACTGCAAGGATCTGTTTTGGGGCCACTGCTGTTTGTCATTTTTATAAATGACCTGGAAGAGGGTGTAGAAGGATGAGTTAGTAAATTTGCAGATGACACGAAGGTCGGTGGAGTGTGGATAGTGCTGAAGGATGTTATAGGATACAGAGGGACATAGATAAGCTGCAGAGCTGGGCTGAGAGGTGGCAGATGGAGTTTAATGCGGAAAAGTGTGAGGTGGTTTACTTTGGAAGGAGTAACAGGAATGCAGAGTACTGGGCTAATGGCAAGATTCTTGGTAGTGTAGATGAACAGAGAGATCTCGGCATCCAGGTACGTAAATCCCTGAAAGTTGCCACCCAGGTTAATAGGGCTGTTAAGAAGGCATATGGTGTGCTAGCCTTTATCAGTAGGGGATTGAGTTTCGGAGCCATGAGGTCATGCTGCAGCTGTACAAAACTCTGGTGCGGCCGCACCTGGAGTACTGCGTGCAGTTCTGGTCACCACATTATGGGAAGGATGTGGAAGTTTTGGAAAGGGTTCAGAGGAGATTTACTAGGATGTTGCCTGGTATGGAGGGAAGGTCTTGCGAGGAAAGGCTCAGGGACTTGAGGTTGTTTTCGTTAGAGAGGAGAAGGCTGAGAAGTGACTTAATAGAGACATATAAGATAGTCAGAGGGTTAGATAGGGTGGACAGTGAGAGTCTTTTTCCTCGGATGGTGGTAACCAACACGAGGGGACATAGCTTTAAATTGAGGGGTGGTAGATATAGGACAGATGTCAGAGGCAGTTTCTTTACTCAGAGAGTAGTAGGGGTGTGGAACGCCCTGCCTGTAACAGTAGTAGACTCGCCAACTTTAAGGGCATTTAAGTGGTCACTGGATAGACATATGGATGAAAATGGAATAGTGTAGGTCAGATAGGCTTCACATGTTTTCACGGGTCGGCGCAACATCGAGGGACGAAGGGCCCGTACTGCGCTGTAATGTTCTATGTTCTATATGTTCTATGTTCCTTGTTACCTCCTCAAAGAACTCTTAACAGATTTGTCAGACATAGCCTCGCTTTGACAAAGCTGTGCTGACTCAGTCCTATTTTATCATGCACTTCCAAGTACTCTGCAATCTCATCTTTAATAATGGACTCTAAATTCTTACCAATGAGCGAAGTCAGGCTAACCGGTCTATAATTTCCTGTCTTCTGATTCCCTTACATTAGCAACTTTCCAGTCCTCTGGGACCCTCCCTGTCTCCAGTGATTTCTGAAAGATCACCAGCAATGCCGCCACAATCTCCTCAGCTATCTCTTTTAGAACCCTGGGGTGTAGTCCATCTGGTCCAAGTGGAAAACCTTTAAGTTTCCTCATATCATTCTCCTTAGTGATGGCCACTGCACGCACCTCTGCCCCCTGATTTTCCTAGAGCTATGGCATCCCATGGTGTCTTCCACGGTGAAGACTGATGCAAAGTAACTATTTAGTTCGTCTGCCATTTCTTTGTTTCCTATTAATACTTCTCCAACCACATTTTCCAGTGGTCCAATGTCTATTTTTGCCTCTCTCTTACCTTTTATATATTGGGAAAAACTCTTCCTAGCTTCTTTTATATTACTAGCTAGCTTGCACTCATATGTCATCTTCTCTCCCCTTATTGCTTTTTTAGTTGTCCTCTGCTCGCTTTTAAAGGATTCCCAATCCTCTGGCTTCTCACTATTCCTCATCACTTTGTATGCTTTTTCTTTTGCTTTTATGCTGTCCTTGACTTCCCTTGTCGACTATGGATGCCTAGTCCTCCCCTATAGAGCCATGTAGAGCATGTTTCCTCTTCCTTGGGATGAATTTCTCTGTGCCTCTCGAATAACCCCCAATAACTGCTGCCATTGCTTTTCCACTGTCTTCCCCTGCTAGTCTCCTTTTCCAATCAACTCTGGCTAGCTCCTCCCTCGTATCTTTGTAGTTACCCTTATTTAATTGTAATACCGTTACATCTGATTCCAGCTTCACCCTCTCCAATTGCAGGGTAAATTCTATCATATTGTGGTCACTGCTCCCGAGGGTTCCTCCACCTTAAGTTCCCCAACCAAGACTGATAGAAATGAGGCTATGACAGATGAGGACCTTGAGAGGATTGTTATCATTAAGGAGGTAGTGAGGAGCAAGCTAATGGGGCTAAAGGTAGACAAGTCTCCTGGCACTGATGGAATGCACCCCAGAGTGCTAAAAGAGATGGCTAGGGAAATTGCAGATGCACTAGTGATGATTTACCAAAATTCACTAGACTCTGGGGTGGTCCCGGTGGATTGGAAATTAGCAAATGTGACACCACTGTTTAAAAAAGGAGGTAGGCAGAGAGCGGGAAATTATAGGCCAGTGAGCTTAACTTCGGTAGTAGGGAAGATGCTGGAATCTATCATCAAGGAAGAAATAGCGAGGCATCTGGATAGAAATTGTCCCATTGGGCAGACGCAGCATTGGTTCATAAAGGGCAGGTCGTGCCTAATTAATTTAGTGGAATTTTTTGAGGACATTACCAGTGCAGTAGATAACTGGGAGCCAATGGATGTGGTATATCTGGCTTTTCAGAAAGTCTTTGACAAGGTGCCACACAAAAGGTTGCTGCATAAGATAAAGATGCATGGCATTAAGGGTAAAGTAGTAGCATGGATAGAGGATTGGTTAATTAATAGAAAGCAGAGAGTGGGGATTAATGGGTGTTTCTCTGGTTGGCAATCAGTAGCTAGTGGTGTCCCTCAGGGATCCGTGTTGGGCCCACAATTATTCACAATTTACATAGATGATTTGGAGTTGGGGACCAAGGGCAATGTGTCCAAGTTTGCAGATGACACTAAGATGAGTGGTAAAGCGAAAAGTGCAGAGGATACTGGAAGATGTCGCGGGTGGAACTTGGGTGACCTGCTGGCGGCTGTGGCCACTGATGGGCCGGCGTCATCAGCTGCAGGTCCTTCAGGAGAATGGACATGTGGTCAATGGGAGGGATGGGTCAGTCTGCATGACATTAGAACATAGAACAGTACAGCACAGAACAGGCCCTTCGGCCCTCGATGTTGTGCCGAGCAATGATCACCCTACTTAAACCCACGTAACCCGTATACCCGTAACCCAACAATCCCTCCATTAACCTTACACTACGGGAAATTTAGCATGGCCAATCCACCTAACCCGCACATCTTTGGACTGTGGGAGGAAACCGGAGCACCCGGAGGAAACCCACGCACACACGGGGAGGACGTGCAGACTCCACACAGACAGTGACCCAGCCGGGAATCGAACCTGGGACCCTGGAGCTGTGAAGCATTGATGCTAACCACCATGCTACCGTGAGGCCCCACATTAACAACTCACATTTGGCACGTCATCTGGATGGGGGGTGCCAGTGGATCCTCACCTTTGCGCTGACCTCTGCGGTGGTCACTGCTCGGTCCTTGGCCACCTCCGCGTTCTCCAGGGCCCATTCCTCAAAGGGGGTGAGAACTCTTATTTCCCGCATACAGTTGCCCGTCTGGACCCTCTCCTGTCGGTTTGGACCAACTTCTCCAACAGGGACACAGAGGGGCATCGTTAGCCACACACGTGGTTACTCAGGGTGGTGGGATGGGGGGAGAAAGAGAGAGCGTGCGTGTGTGTGTGTGGTTGGGGGGTGTCGGTCACAAACTCACCCAAGCAGCCCAGTGGAGGTCGTTGACCTTCTTGCGGCACTGGGTGCCAGTTCTCTTCGTCAAGCTGACTTACTCCCAGTTGGCAGTGGCTGCCCTGTGGCTCTCGGGGGAACGGGGCATCCCGTCTAGCCTCTACTGCGTTCCTCTCAGGAGGATTTCTTTAGGTGCCATATCTTGCACGGACCGGACAGGCCCAGCCTGAGGACTGGCAGGATTGGTGGTGAAAGGATAGGGGGAGGGTCCTGGTAGTCCTTGGGGCCAGCTCTTTCATGTCGTTATACTTGTCGCCATGTTGGGTTAAGCCAGACACCGTGTCGCAGTCATTATAATTATCCTGCTGCTCCTCGAACAGTGGTAGGTCCTCTGTGGGTGCCGCAGGGGGGGTCCCATAGTTCAGGCAGATGTTGATGTGGGATAGATTTGAAGGTAGCGTCCAGTCTTTATTCGTGGTTCATTCCTCCTGAGAATTTGACATGCCCATGTGGCGGTTGGTTGGCCAGTCTTTGTTCTGTTGTAATATGGTGGATCCAAGGGGTTTGTTCCGACAGTTCTTGCTCCTCTTCTTCCTCACTTTTGTTTGGACTTGGGAGAGGTTTATTCCTCTTACTTTGATGCCCATGCAGGCTAGCGGTGGCAGTGTTGGAAGGTAGGCCTTGGTGGCTCGGACAAGCAGACATCAATATTGTTTTCTTCTTCTGTCTTTCCGATTTTAAGCTATGGGTATGATGTCAGTCTAAATTGTTGCCTGTATCCTGTTCGGGTGCAGACAGGTCATTAATCCATGGAGGGAACGTATTGGGAATTTTGTCCCTAATTCATCCGGTCTTATTGTTCCTAACACTGTAATGACTGTTGTTTTGGGCTGTAGCTTTTGCTTTTTTTTGCGAATTTGTCTAAAAATTGAAAAATTCCAATGAACAGATGTTAAAAAAAAGAAATGGGGCAGGACGTCCAGATGCTAGGGTCCTGACAACATTTTGAACAAGTCACAGAGTCTCCATGTAAATCCGGGGGCTGGATTCTCCATTCGCCGACACTGAAATCGCATTCGGCGACGGGCCGGAGAATCCAAATTCCTGGCAGGATCGGGGGCAGCGCCGTTTCCGCGATGCTCCGCCCCCTCCAAAGCACCATACTCTCACAGCACGCCACGTCACATATCCACGGCCTCAGACCATTGCCTGAGGCCTGCCCCTGATGCTCCGGCCCCGACTGGCCGAGTTCCCAACTGTATGGGATATGTGTGGTCTCACCTGTCGGGAACTCGGTATGGCGGCGGCGGACTCAGTCCATCGCCACAGTCGGAGAAGGGCCGATCCACGGGCAGGGGTGGACATATTCGGGTTGGGGGCATCTTATTGTACATAGAACATACAGTGCAGAAGGAGGCCATTCGGCCCATTGAGTCTGCACCGACCCACTTAAGCCCCCACTTCCACCCTACTCCGTAACCCAAACCCCTCCCAACCCTTTTGGTCACTAAGGGCAATTTATCATGGTCAATCCACCTAACCTGCACGTCTTTAGACTGTGGGAGGAAACTGGAGCACCCGGAGGAAACCCACACAGACACGGGGAGAACGTGCAGACTCCGCACAGACAGTGACCCAGTGGGGAATCGAACCTGGGACCCTGGCGCTGTGAAGCCACAGTGCTATCCACTTGTGGTACCGTGCTGCCGTAGTGGGGCAGTCCGTGGTGCGCGAGCCAGCCAAAGGGGGGGACTATTTTGCGGGTCGGATCCGCGAGCGGGATCCACATGAAGCACAGCGCAGCTGCTGTAGGCCGCCGCTTTGCACATGGGCAGCCACGGACCCAGCAATTCTCCAAGCCATATAGGCAGCTACAGCCAGGTGCTCTAGCTGCCATCCTGCTAGTCCCCAACAAAACGGGGAATTGGTGGCCGTTTTGAGCCAGTTTTGAGCCACTGTTCCCACGCCGGCGTGGGGACCTAGTCTCCAAATCGGAGAATCCAGCCCCAGGTCTCTATAATCAACTACATTTTTGACGGTCAAAATATGCAAACTATAATCGCTGAAATTTTCAGCCAAAAGAAAAGTCCACTGAAATTCTGTTGCAACATCATCGCGACATCTTTCAGCAAAGCTTCCACATTTGTACTGTCATGAATTATCATAATGCAGATATTAAGAAATTAACAGAAATTATATTAACCAATGGAAGGTCAGGGGTAAACTACCATCACATGCGTGGTTTTATTTGCTGAGTTTTGACTTTCATTCATTCACTTCTTGGTAGTGTGGATGAGCAGAGGGATCTCGGTGTCCATGTACATAGATCCCTGAAAGTTGCCACCCAGGTTGATAGGGTTGTGAAGAAGGCCTATGGTGTGATGGCCTTTATTGGTAGAGGGATTGAGTTCCGGAGCCATGAGGTCATGTTGCAGTTGTACAAAACTCTAGTACGGCCGCATTTGGAGTATTGCGTACAGTTCTGGTCGCCCCATTATAGGAAGGACGTAGAAGCTTTGGAACGGGTGCAGAGGAGATTTACCAGGATGTTGCCTGGTATGGAGGGAAAATCTTATGAGGAAAGGCTGATGGACTTGAGGTTGTTTTCGTTAGAGAGAAGAAGGTTAAGAGGTGACCTAATAGAGGCATACAAAATGATCAGAGGGTTAGATAGGGTGGACAGCGAGAGCCTTCTCCCGCGGATGGAGGTGGCTATCACGAGGGGACATAGCCTTAAATTGAAGGGTAATAGATATAGGACAGAGGTCAGAGGTGGGTTTTTTACGCAAAGAGTTGGTGAGGCCGTGGAATGCCCTACCTGCAACAGTAGTGAACTCGCCAACATTGAGGGCATTTAAAAGTTTATTGGATAAGCATATGGATGATAAGGGCATAGTGTAGGTTAGATGGCCTTTAGTTTTTTTTCCATGTCGGTGCAACATTGAGGGCCGAAGGGCCTGTACTGCGCTGTATCGTTCTATGTTCTATGTTTCATAGACCAGGACCAAAAACAACTCCGGACTACATAGAATTCTATAATTACCTTTAACTAATTACTGTTCATTAATATGAAAATTCCTAACTCTAACTTTCAGCAATGTCCAGCCTACCTATGAGTACTCACCTGGAAAGATTGTCACAACATAAATTTATTCATATTATAAACATGTATATATTGAACTACTGGCCATAACTGGAAAACATAAGATTAAACTCAATTTGAACTGGAATCTTAAATAACTTAAAGATGTCAAATGTAAGTTTATGCTGTTACAGCTTAAAATATACACTTAGCTCTTTCATTTGAAACTGGTTCAAAAGGGCTTACTTGCCATTTGGAAATATATTACCATCAGTGAGCAATGTTAAGGACTGTATACATACAGGAACATTAGAGCTTACATGGCCCACAGCTGCTACATTACTTGAAGTGTATAGATAGGAGGTTCAACTGCATAGGTCATGTTATAAAACTGTTACGCAGAATACCAGCCATTTATAAGTGCAGTGAATATTATCCTTGATTAAAAAATTTAATTTGTGTCATGGAATCATTTGAGAATGCCACCACAACATTCCAATCAAGATGATAAAAGCTGCTGCTTCACTCACTCCTACCTACCCTAAAGTTCCCCTTACAACTGTTCCTGTACCACTTTGGACTACAGGCCACTACATTTTCTTCTAAATTTAAAACTATCTTATTCAAATTAGTGATTTCCCACCATACTAAATATCAATTCAAATTCAGTCAATTACTTGGAACATCTCAAATATTTGCCCTCAAGACTAATTTTTTTCTGTGCAAATATGCCTCTGGGTGAATTTTGAGCTGGGCAGCACATACCCACTTTGAATCAAGTATTTCCAACTGATGTAGCAGAGACAAATCCAGGTAAAGTTGCTTTACTTCAATCTTAGCTAACAGCCTTAACAGTTCCAGAAGAGCTCCCTCTATTGTATCTATGTGACTATCTTAATTTCTAATGTAAGCCAACCTTGTTATCTTTTTTTGTGTAACAGTATTAATGTAGTCCATACCTAACAGGAACAAGGGGCTGGATTCTCCGAATCTGGGACTATGTTCCCAATCCGGCGTTGGAACACTGACGTTTTGCACCAGAAAAACTGCCGCAAAACGGCCACCAATCCCGTTTTGCTGGGGGCTAGTAGCACCGCAGCATAGAGCACCCGGCACTTGCTGCTGATACGTCCCAGAGAATTGCCAGGTCCATGCTACATGGCAGCGGCCACTCGTGGACCCGGCCTGCGAAATAGTCCCCCACTTCGGCCGGCTCGCCCCCCCCCCCACCCCCCCACCCCACCCCCCCCCCCCCCACCCCACCCCCCCCCCCACCCCCCCCCCCCCCACCCCCACCCCCCCCCCCCCCCCCCCCCACCCCCCCCCCCCCCCACCCACCCCCCCCACCCCACCCCACCCCCCCCCCCCACCCCCCCCCCCACCCCCCCCACCCCCCCCCACCACCCCACCACCCCACCACCCCCCCCCCACCACCCCCCCACCCCCCCCCACCCCCCCCACCCCCCCCCCACCCCCCCACCCCCCCCACCCCACCCCCCCCCCCACCCCCCCCCACCCCCACCCCCCCCACCCCCCCCCCCCCACCCCCCCCCCACCCCACCCCCCCCACCCCCCCCCCCCCCACCCCCCCCCACCCCCCCCACCCCCCCCCACCCCCACCCCCCCCCCACCCCACCCCCCCCACCCCCCCCCACCCCACCCCCCCACCCCCCCCCCCCCACCCCCACCCCACAGTGCCCCCAGCGCCGAATAATGTCCTCCCATGCCCACGGATCGTCACGCCGTGTTCCCAACGGGTTAGACCACAAATGTCCCATACAGTCGGGAACTTAGCCAGTTGGGGCCGGAGCATCAGGGGCGGGCCTCAGGCAATGGTCTGAGGCCATGGATATGTGGCGTGACGTGCTTGGAGAGTACGCTGCTTTGGAGGGGATGAAGCATGGCGGAAACGGCACTGCCCCGATCCTGTCAGGAATTTGGATTCTCTGGCCCGTCGGCGAATGCGATTTCGGTGGCGGTGACTGGAGAATCCAGCCTCCGGATTAGCCGCCATGCCGAGTTCCTGACGGTGAGACCACACGTGTCACACTCCGTCGAGAACTCAGCCAGTCGGATGCAAAGCATTGGGGGGCAGCCCCCTGACAATGTCCTGAGGCCATCAATACGTAGCGTAGCATATTCAGGAGGCAGAGTATCGTGAAAGCACCGCCTCCCCCGATTTAGTTCGGGGACTCAGTTTCTCCGGCCATTTGCCGAACGCGATTTCGGCATTTGCGACCCAAGAATCCAGCTCAAGGTCCCAGACACCAAAACTTAATTCACACTATTCTTAATAAATGGCAGCCAAAAGAAAGGCTACTTTAATTCAATCAGTTGGTTATAAACAAATCGATTTCAAAGTGAGAGGGGGAAAGTTTAAGGGAGATGTGCGTGGAAAGTTTTTTACGCAGAGGGTGGTGGGTGCCTGGAACGTTTTACCAGCAGAGGTGGTAGAGGCGGGCACGATAGCATCATTTAAGAGGCATCTAGACAGGTATATGAACGGGCGACAACAGAGGGAAGTAGACCTTGGAAAATAGGAGACAAGTTTAGATAAAGGATCTGGATCGGCGCAGGCTGGGAGGGCCGAAGGGCCTGTTCCTGTGCTGTAATTTTCTTTGTTCTTTGTTCTTTCTTTGAATTCTAAAGGTGTGCCAGCTTGACATTATGTATGGAGTGGACTGGGAATTCATAGAATCATAGAATTTACAATGCAGTAGGAGGCCATTCCACCCATCGGGTCTGCATAGGCCCTTGGAAACAGCACCCTATGCCTCCACCCTATTCCGGTAACCCCCATCTAACCTTTTGGAAACTAAGGGGCAATTTAGCTTGGCCAATCCACCTAATCTGCACATCTTTGGACTGTGGGGGGAAACCAGAGCACTAGGAGGACACCCATGCAGACACCGGGAGAAAGTACAAACTCCACACAGTCACCAGAGGCCGGCATTGAACCTGGGACTCAGGAGCTATGATGCAGCAGTGCCGCTCAAACATACTTTTATGCAAAGTGTGACTGTTTCGGTATATCGAGAAAAGTACCTTGTCACTGTCTCACTCAATGTAGAGACACCTTCACTTGACCTTACACTTGTAGTCAACAGCTCAGCCTGAGGAAGTTTTGAAGTATGCACAAACGGCGACGGGATATACTATGCAACCTGCTATGGAGGCGGTCCGCCATTGGTCGGCGGTGGAATCTTCTGGTCCCGCCATTGTCAACGGGGTTTCCCAGGAAACCCGCGCCGTGGGTGCGTCGTTGGCGGGACTGGAAGATCCCTTCAAGGGCCGTAAAGTTCCGACGAAGGGATTACACATGGTAAAACTCTGGGTACAGGCCCGTGGTGACAGGGCAAGGAAGACAGCATACACACAGCTTGCAGAAGACAATCCTGCTGCAGACAGTCAGATGAAGACGTCAATGTGCGAGAGCATAAAGTGCACAAATCCAAAACCAGAGCATTACATAAAAGGTATATGTCCTAACCCCCAGGAGGTCCACGGGAAACTACTATCAATCTCCCCGTGGGGCTTGTGGAGTATGAGACTCCCAGGTAAGGGGCAGAGGACACCCAGCTGGAGCACGTTAAAATCGAGCCGGGACCAGCATGTTGGTTGTCCCAACAGGGATTGTGAGTGTAAATAGTTACTGCCATGGGCAGCTTATTATTGAAAGTAAAATAAATTATTTTCCTTCGTACTCTGGCTTCCTTGGTCATTAAAGTATGCAAACTCAAATGATTGGTGCACTGTAACGTCTGCAATTAATGTTAGGAAGCATAACAGAATCCAAAATCAACATTGCATAGGGCTTTGCACAGGCTTTGGTGCCCATCATTTCCAACATGGTGGTCACCTCTATCAGCACACCCATAGAGTCCACAATGATGTAATGGTTGATGTTGAAGTTTCCATTTACATACAAACTGCTTGTAAGAGTCTAAGTGCAGTGGAAGCTCAAACTGGTACAAGCCTATCCTGCTTCTAGATACCATTGTTCAAAGGGGTTTGCAGAATGTCCCAGCAGTCTTTCAATCATGATGCAAGAGAGTGGCAGTGGCTTCACAGAGCATAAACCTGCTGGACTTTCTCATAATGACTACCTTGCTGCAGCTCCACCAGTGCCTAAGTTGTTACCTGTCAACCAGCCAAACAACACTGTTGCAGCCCGCCAATGATACCACAGTCGGAAGAAGTGCCTGTTTGAGGTTTGTCCTCTAATTTCCAGACTCATTCATTGCAAGTCAGTGTGATCATAAGAAATAGGAATGTAAGAAATAGAGAGTCCCTCAAGCCCGCTCCATCATTCAAAGATTATGGCTGATCTAATCGCAGCCTTAACTCCACTTTCCTACCTGCCCCCTCAGAACCTTTCATCCCCTTGTAGCTCAAAAATCGGTCTAACGAGGACTTCTGGTGTGCACCATGGAGTGAGTGGTCACACAGAGGCAGCTCCTGCCCAAGGTTACAAAAAAGAGCTCTTTATTAAGCAACACGGGTTGGAATTTCGATGAAAAGGCGCAGGTGAATGTTGGAGTACTTTTCCCCAGGCATGGTGGGGGCGATTCTCCGCACTCACGACGGTGCAGAGAATAGCGGGGGTCGTAAATTTTTACGGTCACGCTAGTCTGACGCCCTCCCGCTATTCTCCCCCCCCCCCCACGCCCGCCTCCCGACACGAATCGCTGCCCGCCGTTTTTTTACGGCGAGCAGCGATTCTCAGCTGGCCGATGGGCCGAAGTCCAAGCCCTTTACGACCGTTTTTAGGAACGTCAAACACACCTGGTCTGACCGTTCGTAAAAACGGCCGTAAAGTTGGGATCTTGGGAACCATGGCACCGATTGGCACGGCAGTACCACGGCCGTGCCAAGGGTGCCATGGGCCCGCGATCGGTGCCCACCGATCGTGGGCAGCGGGTACTTACCCCGCACACTCTTTGCACTTCCGCCGCCCCGCTGTATCCATTCGCGGGGCGGCTGAGGGGCATCCCGGCCCGCGCATGCGCGGGTTTCGCGCAAATGCGCGATGACGTCATCCGCGCATGCGCGGGTTGGAGTCTTCCAATCTGCGCATGCGCGGCTGACGTCATGTGACGCGTCAGCCGTCGCAAACTCTGGCAAGCGGGCTTAACAAAATTTGTTAAGCCCGCGATGCCGGAGTTCACGGCCGCGGCATGCTAGCCCCGACCGGGGACCAGAATCGGTTCCCGGTCGGGGGGGGCGGAGGCTGGCGTCAAACCCGCCCATTGTTGACACCAGCCTCACGATTTCTCCAGGTTTCGGAGAATCACGCCCGGTATGTTTCTTGGTTATCAGACCCTCAGAAACAGTGCAAGATTTGGCTGAAGCAGCAGCAGACAAAAGCCTCTGCAAGCATGCAGGCGGGGGAAGGGCCAGCTTAGAGGCCTCAAGCTGAATTCTAGCAGCAGAGGGAAGAACTGTGAAAAGATCTCACCAAGGCCATTGAAGAAGCGGGGACGGACTTCCAGTTTCGTTGATGCGGAGCTAAGCCGCACGTTCGGTGGCTCCCGCTATTTTCGGACTTTGGGGCTCTTTTAAGGGGCCGTAGTGGTGCTGTTTGGACTTTTCCCCGTGTGGGAACATGCCTTCTCAGATTCTCCACCGGTGTATGGCCTGGACTAGGAGTGGCGCGGTCAGAAAATCAGATTTTGAGCAGAAAAAGGTGCGAGGCAGGAAAGGCAAGATGGCGGCGGGCGGGGAATCAGCAGCGTGGCAGCAGTGGGCGCGGGAGCAGCAGGAGCTGCTTCAGCGCTCCTTTAAGGAGCTGAAGGCAGAGATTCTGGAGCCGTTTAAGGCCTCCCTGGACAAGCTCATGGCGACCCAGACAGCTCAGGGTGCGGAGATCCGAGAGCTTCAACAAAAGGCCTCAGAGAGCGAGGATGAACTTCTGGGCCTGGCAGTGAAGGTGGAGTCGCACGAGGCGCTCCATAAGTGGTCAGCGAGGCTGGAGGAGATGGAGAACCGGGCCTGTCGGAAGAACCTGCGGATTCTGGGCCTCCCAGAGGGGCTGGAAGGTTCGGATTTGGGGGCCTATGTGGCTATGATGCTGAACACGCTAATGGGTGCGAGGTCGTTCCAGGGACCCTTAGAACTGGAGGATGCCCATCGGGTGCTGCTGAGGAAACCCAGGCCAAATGAGCCACCTCGGGCGGTGCTGGTCCGTTTTCACCGCTTCGGTAAAGACCGCCAGCTATATTTCGACTCCCCAGAGGAGGCCTGGTCTTTTGTCCAGGCAGAGAAGCTGGGCTTGAACTGAGGACTGGGGGCTGGGGAACGTTGTACACAGCCCGGAGGTTTTGTCCTCCTTGGTATCCTTTCATTTTATCGGTTCTGTTGGATGATGTCGGTTTATTACCGTTCTGCTTTTTTTTTTGGGACTGTTATCTGTTTACTTGGGCGTTTGTTTTGTTTGGATTTTTATTTTCCTTCACCGGTTGGGAGGTTGGGTGGGGTTCGCGGTCCTGTTGGGTCATGTGCCCGCCTTTTCCCGCGTTTCGGGTCGGGGGGGGTTTGGGAGGGAAGCGCAGGCTTTTTTTTCCCCGCGCTAGAGGAGTAGTGGGCGGGACCGTCACTGGGGGGGGTGGTTGTGTTGCAATGGGGAGGGTCTTTGGGGTGGCAGGAGCAGCTGGGGTCAGCAGGAGTCGGCCAGCTTACGGAAGTACAGTAGAAGGGGTTACGCAGCTAGGGGGGCCCTAGCTTGGGGGGGTGGGAGGGAAGGTTTGAGGGGGGGGATACCGGGTTGCTGCTGAAGTGGCGAAGGAGCTGGAGCAGGTAGAGGAGGTTGGGATGGGGGTTTGCCGCTGTGGGGAACGGGCTGAGCGGGGAGCGCGGGCACGTGGCGGATTACGGAAGGGTGATGGGTAGTCGACTGGGAAGGGGGGTAGGGGGGAAGGGGATCCGGCTGATCACCTGGAATGTGAGGGGACTGAATGGGCCGGTTAAACGGGCCCGTGTGTTCGCGCACCTGAAGGGGCCTTCAGGCGGATGTGGCCATGCTTCAGGAGACGCACCTGAAGGTGGCGGATCAGGTTCGATTGAGGAAGGGATGGGTAGGCCAGGTGTTTCATTCGGGGCTGGATGCAAAAAATCGGGGGGTGGCGATCCTGGTGGGGAAGAGGGTGTCGTTCGAGGCGTCGAATGTGGTGGCAGACAGCGGCGGGAGGTATGTGATGGTGAGTGGCAAGCTGCAAGGGGAGCGGGTGGTGCTGGTCAATGTATACGCCCCAAATTGGGACGATGCAGGTTTCATGCGGCGCATGTTGGCCCGGATTCCAGATATGGAGGTGGGATGCCTGATAATGGGGGGGGGGGGATTTCAACACGGTGCTGGATCCGCCACTGGATCGATCTAGTTCCAGGACGGGTAGGAGGCCTGCGGCGGCTAAGGTGTTGAGGGGGTTTATGGACCAGATGGGAGGGGTGGACCCATGGAGGTTTGCGAGGCCGAGGGCCAGGGAATTTTCATACTTCTCCCATGTGCATAAGGCTTACTCCCGGATTGATTTTTTCGTTCTGAGTAGGGCGCTGATTGCGAGGGTGGAAGATGCTGAATATTCGGTGATAGCCATTTATGACCACGCCCCGCACTGGGTGGACCTCGAGCTCAGGGAGGAGAGGGACCAGCGCCCACTTTGGCGCTTGGAGGTGGGGCTGATGGCGGATGAGGAGGTGGGTGGGCGGGTCCGAGGATGTATCGAGAGGTATCTGGAGGCCAACGACAATGGGGAGGTCCGAGTGGGGACGGTCTGGGAGGCGCTGAAGGCGGTGGTTCGGGGGGAGTTGATCTCCATTCGAGCGTACCGGGAGAGAAGGGAGCGGAGAGAGAGGGAGAGATTGGTGGGGGAGATGGTGAGGGTGGACAGGAGGTATGCGGAGGCCCCGGAGGAGGGATTGTTGCGGGAGCGGCGCAGCCTTCAGGCTGAGTTTGACTTGTTGACCACCAGAAAGGCGGAAGCTCAGTGGAGGAAGGCACAGGGTGCGGTGTATGAATATGGGGAGAAGGCGAGCAGGATGCTGGCACACCAGCTCCGTAAGCGGGATGCGGCTTGGGAGATTAGTGGAGTTAAGGATCGGGGAGGAAATGTGCTGTGAAGGGAGGTAGACATCAATGGGGTCTTCAGGGACTTCTACTAGAAACTGTATCGGTCCGAACCCCCGGTGGAGGAGGGGGGAATGGGGCGCTTTTTGGATCGGATGAGATTCCCGAGGGTGGAGGAGGGACAGGTGGAGGGGCTGGGGGCGCCAGTTGAGCTGGAGGAGCTGGTTAAAGGGATAGGGAACATGCAATCGGGGAAGGCGCCGGGGCCGGATGGGTTCCCAGTTGAATTTTATAAGATGTATGCAGACCTGTTGGGCCCCCTGTTGGTTAGGACCTTTAACGAGGCAAGGGAGGGGGGGGGGGGGCCTTGCCCCCGACGATGTCTCGGGCACTGATCTCCCTGATTCTTAAGTGGGACAAGGATCCCCAGCAATGTGGGTCATACAGGCCGATCTCACTCTTGAATGTGGACGCCAAGCTGTTGGCAAAGATCTTAGCCACGAGGATAGAGGACTGTGTGCCGCAGGTTATCCACGAGGATCAAACGGGGTTTGTGAGGGGGAGGCAGCTGAACACTAACATACGGAGGCTCTTGAATGTTATAATGATGCCGGCGGTAGAAGGGGAGGCGGAGATAGTGGTGGCACTGGACACGAAGAAGGCCTTTGATAGGGTTGAGTGGGGGTACTTGCGAGAGGTGCTGGAAAGGTTCGGGTTTGGGGAGGGGTTTGTCAGTTGGGTGAGGCTGTTATACGAGGCCCCGAAGGCAAGCGTGGCCACGAATAGGAGGAGGTCGGAGTATTTTCGGTTACACCGAGGGACGAGGCAGGGGTGTCCCTTGTCCCCCCCTACTTTTTGCGCTGGCAATTGAACCCCTGGCTATGGCGCTGAGGGAGTCGAGGAACTGGAGGGGGCTGGTGTGGGGTGGGGAGGAACACCGAGTGTCGCTCTATGCGGATGACCTATTGTTGTATGTGGCGGACCCGCTGGGGGGAATGCCGAAGGTGATGAGGATTCTCCGGGAATTTGGGGACTTTTCGGGGTACAAGCTCAACTTTGGGAAGAGCGAGCTGTCTGTGGTACACCCAGGGGACCAGGAGGGGGGGATTGGTAGGCTCCCATTGAAAAGGGCGGAGAGGGGCTTTAGGTACTTGGGGGTGCAGGTGGCCAGGAGCTGGGGGGCCCTGGTGGAGCAAATGGAGGAGGAGTTTAAGAGGTGAGACATGTTGCCGCTGTCTCTGGCGGGTAGGGTACAGTCAGTCAAGGTGACGGTGCTTCCGAGATTTCTCTTCCTGTTTCAGTGCCTCCCCATCCTTATCCCGAAGGCCTTTTTCAGACGGGTTAACAGGAGCATTACGGGGTTTGTGTGGGTACATGGGACCCCGAGGGTGAGGAGGGTGTTCTTGGAGCGGGGCAGGGATATGGGGGGGGCTGCCGCTGCCCAACCTCTGTGGGTACTATTGGGCTGCCAATGCAGCGATGGTGCGTAAGTGGGTGATGGAGGGGGAGGGGGCAGCATGGAAGAGGATGGAGATGGCGTCCTGTGTGGGCACGAGCCTGGAGGCGCTGGTGACGGCGCCGCTGCCGTTCTCTCCAACGAGGTATACCACGAGCCCGGTGGTGGTGGCTACCCTCAAAATTTGGGGGCAATGGAGGCGGCACAGTGGGGGCCTCGATGGGATCCCCGATATGAGGGAACCACTGGTTTGTTCCGGGGAGAATTGATGGCGGGTTCCTGAGTTGGCACAGGGCAGGTATCAGGAGGTTGGGGGACCTGTTTATAGTCGGGGAATTTGCGAGCCTGGGTGAGCTGGAGAGGAAGTTCGGGCTTCCCCCGGGAAACGCCTTTCGGTACATGCAGGTGAGGGCGTTTGTCAGACGGCAGGTGGCGGGGTTCCCTCTGCTGCCGCTGCATGGAATCCAGGACAGGGTGCTCTCGGGCGTGTGGGTTGGGAAGGGGAGGATCTTGGCAGCGTACCAAGTGATGCAGGAGATGGACGAGGCCTCGGTTGAGGAGTTGAAGGGTAAATGGGAGGAGGAGCTGGGTGAGGAGATTGAGGAGGGGATGTGGGCGGACGCCCTTGGAGGGTAAACTCCTCCTCTTCTTGTGCGAGGCTTGGCCTCATACAGTTTAAGGTGCTGCACAGGGCTCACATGACCGGGACAAGGATGAGCCGGTTCTTTGGGAGTGAGGACAGGTGTATTAGGTGCTCTGGGAGCCCAGCAAATCATGCCCATATGTTCTGGGCATGTCCAGAATTGGGGAAATTTTGGAAGGGCGTGGCAGGGACATTGTCGAGGGTGGTGGGATCCAGGGTCAATCCAGGCTGGGGGCTCGCAGTATTTGGGGTTGCAGAGGTGCCGGGAGTGCAGGAGGCGAAAGTAGCCGGTGTTCTGGCCTTTGCGTCCCTGGTAGACCGGCGGAGGATTCTTCTTCAGTGGAAGACGCGAGGCCCCCAAGTGTGGAGGCCTGGGTCAACGACATGGCAGGGTTTCTCAAGCTAGAGAAGGTGAAATTTGCCCTAAGGGGATCAGTGCAGGGTTCTTTCAGGAGGTGGCAGCCATTCCTGGACTTCCTGGCAGAACGATAGAAACAGGCCAGCAGCAGCAGCAACCCGGGAGGGGGGGGAGGGAGGGGGGGAGGGAGGGAGGGAGGAAGGGGGGAGGGAGGGAGGGAGGGGATGTTTTGTTGTTTTGTACTAAAGGGACGGGCATAGTTGTTCTGTGCCAATGTCAGGCATTAATTCATTTCCCCTTCTGTGTATACTGGGGGGGGTTTCTGTCCTGTCTATTGAAGGGACGGGCAGATGTTTTGGGGGAATGATGGGTGTTAGTTTATCTCTTCCGCTGTGTATGCGCGGGGGGGAGGGGGGGACTGTTCGTTCTGTTCTTTGTAAAAAAAAAAATTCTGTCTTTTTGTTGTTGATATTATGCAAAAATTTGAATAAAACTTATTTTTTAAAAATTTTTAAAATCGGTCTCACTCAGGGTTGAATATATTCAACCACCCAGTCTCCACTGTTCTCTGGGGTAGAAAATTCCTTAAAATAAACCACCCTGAGAGAAAAATTCCTCATCAATGTCTTAACTAGGAGACTCCTTATTCTGAAACTATGCTTCCCAGTTCTAGATTCCTTCACGAGGAGAAACATCCTCTCATATGCAGCATGGTAGCATGATGGTTAGCATAAATGCTTCACAGCTCCAGGGTCCCAGGTTCGATTCCCGGCTGGGTCACTGTCTGTGCGGAGTCTGCACATCCTCCCCGTGTGTGCGTGGGTTTCCTCCGGGTGCTCCGGTTTCCTCCCACAGTCCAAAGATGTGCGGGTTAGGTAGATTGGCCAGGCTAAATTGCCCTTAATGTCCTAAAAAATAAGGTTAATGGGGGTTGTTGGGTTATTGGGATAGGTATACGTGGGCTTGAGTAGGGTGATCATTGCTCGGCACAACATCGAGGGCCGAAGGGCCTGTTCTGCGCTGTACTGTTCTAAAAAAAAAATATCTATGCTGTCAAGCCCATCAGAATCCTGTTTCAATAACATCACCTCTCATTCTTCAAAGTCCCATGGACTCCCAAAGGCTCAACCTTTCCTCATAATACAACCCCTTCATCCCAGAATCATCTATTGAACCTTCGCTGAACTGTCTCCAGCGCATAAAAGGAGACCTGTCCACAGTACTCTCCAAAACCCTGTATAGTTGTAATAACATTTCGCGACTGGTGGGAATTTGAAAATCCTTTAATTTAAAGAAAAAAAGGCCCCATAGTGGGACTAGCCAGGGGAGTAAACCAGTTCAGACTGGTTTCTTTCCAGTCTGATTTCAGTTCAGTCCAGGTTTCTTTAGCAGGGAAGGCTGAGGCTGTAAAAATAGTTTGTTCGGTGCCTTACACCGAGTGCCATTTTTGGCTGAGTGCTGGGAGTGAAGAGTTGGAGTTTAGGGAAGTGGGGGTGCAGAGATTTAAAAAGAGCGGGAGCTGAGAGGCACACCTCTGGGCAGCTGAGTTTGAACAACAATCCAGGAGCGACATCATAGGAAAACGGTAAGTTCATTGGTTGGTAGTAACTCTTAATTTACATGACCTATTCTGAATTACTTTCAGATTAAAGGTAGAAAGAGAAATATTTTACAGATTAGGAAGACGAATAACCAGCTGGAAATGTAAAATTAAAAAAAATAAAATTAAGAGATGCAGGACCAGGCAGTGTGTTGTACCTGCCTGATGTGGAAGCTGATGGACCCCCATTGTTGTTCCTAGTGAACACATCTGCAGCAAGTGTTGGTTGCTTGAGGAACTTCAGCTCAGAATTGATGAGTTGGAGTTTGAGCTTCGGACACTGCGGCATATAAGGGAGGGGGAAGAGTTAACTGGATGCTGTGTTTAAGGAGTCAGTCACACCCCTTCGATTAACCACCTTGAATTTTGCCAGTGGTCAGGGACAGGAGGATATGACTATGAGTGGGGTAGGTAGAAGAATCCAGGAGGAAGGGTTGCAGGAGCCTCCGTCCTTGTCTAACAGGTTCTAGCTTCTTCCTCCCTGTGTGGATGAGAACAGGGACTGTGAGCAAACTGACCACAGCAATGATACAGGGAGCCATTCAAGTGGTGGGAGAGAAAAGAAATGTAGTCATAATCGTGACAGTATAGTTAGGGGAATAGACACTGTTTCCTGTGACCAGGATCAAGAGTCACGAAGGTTGTGTTGCCTATCTGAACATAGAACATTACAGCGCAGTACGGGCCCTTCGGCCCTCGATGTTGTGCCGACCTGTGAAACCATCTGAAGCCTATCTGACCTACACTATTCCATTTTCATCCATATGTCTATCCAGTGACCACTTAAATGCCCTTAAAGTTGGCGAGTCTACTACTGTTGCAGGCAGGGCGTTCCACAACCCTACTACTCTCTGATTAAAGAAACTGCCTCTGACATCTGTCCTATATCTACCACCCCTCAATTTAAAGCTATGTCCCCTCGTGTTGGTCATCACCATCCGAGGAAAAAGACTCTCACTGTCCACCCTATCTAACCCTCTGACTATCTTATATGTCTCTATTAAGTCACCTCTCAGCCTTCTCCTCTCTAACGAAAACAACCTCAAGTCCCTGAGCCTTTCCTCGTAAGACTCGGGCAACATCCGGTAAGGGCAAATCTCCTCCGAACCCTTTCCAAAGCTTCCACATCCTTCCTATAATGTGGTGACCAGAACTGCTCGCAGTACTCCAGGTGCGGCCGCACCAAAGTTTTGTACAGCTGCAGCATGACCTCGTGGCTCCAAAACTCAATTCCCCTACTGATAAAGGCTAGCACACCATATGCCTTCTTAACAGCCCTATTAACCTGGATGGCAACTTTCAGGGATTTATGTACCTGGATGCCGAGATCTCTCTGTTCATCTACACTACCAAGAATCTTGCCATTAGCCCAGTACTCTGCATTCCTGTTACTCCTTCCAAAGTAAACCACCTCACATTTTTCCGCATTAAACTCCATCTGCCACCTCTCAGCCCAGCTCTGCAGCTTATCTATGTCCCTCTGTATCCTATAACATCCTTCAGCACTATCCACAACTCCACCGACCTTCGTGTCATCTGCAAATTTACTAACTCATCCTTCTACACCCTCTTCCAGGTCATTTATAAAAATGACAAACAGCAGTGGCCCCAAAACAGATCCTTGCAGTACACCACTAGTAACTGAACTCCTGGATGAACATTTGCCATCAACCACCACCCTCTGTCTTCTTTCAGCTAGCCAATTACTGATCCAAACTGCTAAATCACCTTCAATCCCATACTTCCTTATTTTCTGCAATAGCCTACCGTGGGGAACCTTATCAAACGCCTTACTGAAATCCATATACACCACATCAACCGCTTTACCTTCATCCACCTGTTTGGTCACCTTCTCAAAAAACTCAATAAGGTTTGTGAGGCATGACCTACCCTTCACAAAACCGTGTTGACTATCACTAATCAACTTGTTCTTTTCAAGATGATTATAAACCCTATCTCTTATAACCTTTTCCAACATTTTACCCACAACCGAAGTTAAGCTCACAGGTCTATAATTACCAGGGTTGTCTCTACTCCCGTTCTTGAACAAGGGGACAACATTTGCTATCCTCCAGTCTTCCGGCACTATTCCTGTCGACAAAGACAACATAAAGATCAAGGACAAAGGCTCTGCAATCTCCTCCCTGGCTTCCCAGACAATCCTAGGATAAATCCCATCTGGCCCAGGGGACATATCTATTTTTACCCGTTCCAAAATTGCTAACACCTCCCCCTTGTGAACCTCAATCCCATCTAGCCTGGTCGACTGTAGCTGAGTATTCTCCTCGACAACATTGTCTTTCTCCAGTGTAAACACTGACGAAAAATATCCATTTAACGCTTCCCCTATCTCCTCTGATTCCACACACAACTTTCCACTACTATCCTTGATTGGCCCTAATCTTACTCTAGTCATTCTTTTGTTCCTGATGTACCGATAGAAAGCCTTAGGGTTTTCCTTGATCCTATCTGCCAACGACTTTTCGTGTCCTCTCCTCGCTCTTCTTAACTCTCCCTTTAGGTCCTTCCTGTCTACCTTGTAACTCTCAAGTGCCCTAACTGAGCCTTCATGTCTCATCCTAACATAAGCCTTCTTCTTCCTCTTGACAAGTGCTTCAACTTCCTTAGTAAACCACGGTTCCCTTGCTCGACAACTTCCTCCCTGCCTGACAGGTACATACTTATCAAGGACACGCAGTAGCGGTTCCTTGAAAAAGCTCCACATTTCGATTGTACCCATCCCCTGCAGTTTCTTTCCCCATCCTATACATCCTAAATGTTGCCGAATAGCATCATAATTGCCTTTGCCCCAGCTATAATTCTTGCCTTGCGGTATATACCTATCCCTGCCCATCGCTAAAGTAAACATAACCGAATTGTGATCACTATCACCAAAGTGCTCACCTACATCTAAATCTAACACCTGGCCGGGTTCATTACCCAGTACCAAATCCAATGTGGCATCGCCCCTTGTTGGCCTGTCTACATACTGTGTCAGAAAACCCTCCTGCGCACACTGCACAAAAACTGACCCATCTATAGTACTCAAACTATAGTATTTCCAGTCAATATTTGGAAAGTTAAAGTCCCCCATAACAACTATCCTGTTACTCTCGCGCCTGTCGAGAATCATCTTTGCAATCCTTTCCTCTACATCTCTGGAACTATTCGGAGGTCTATAGACAACTCCCAACAGGGTGACCTCTCCTCTCCTGTTCCTAACCTCGGCCCATACTACCTCAGTAGACGAGTCCTCAAACGTCCTTTCTACCGCCGTAATACTTTCCTTGATTAACAATGCCACACACACCCCCCCCCCCCCCCCCCCCCCCTCTTTTACCATCTTCTCTGTTCTTACAGAAACATCTAAATCCTGGAACCTGCAACAACCATTCCTGTCCCTGCTCTCCCCATGTCTCCGAAATCGCCCTCTTTCGAACTTTTAACCCTATCCCTGACCTTACTACTCTCAACATCCTGTACACTGGGACTACAATTTAGGTTCCCATCCCCCTGCTGAATTAGTTTAAACCCCCCCGAAGAGCACTAGCAAATCTCCCCCCTCAGGATATTGGTACCCCTCTGGTTCAGGTGAAGACCATCCTGTTTGTAGAGGTCCCACCTACCCCAGAATGAGCCCCAATTATCCAGGAAACCAAAACCCTCCCTCCTGCACCATCCCTGTAGCCACGTGTTCAACTCCTCTCTCTCTCCTGATTTCTTACTTCGCTAGCACGTGGCATGGGCAAAAACCCAGAGATAACAACTTTGTTTGTTCTAGCTCTCAGCTTCTACCCTTGCTCCCTGAATTTCTGTCTCAAATCCCCATCTCTCTTCCTACCTATGTCGTTGGTACCTATGTGGACCACGACATGGGGCTGCTCCCCCTCCCCCTTAAGGATCCCAAAAACACGATCAGAGACATCACGAACCCTGGCACCTGTGAGGCAACACACCAACCGCGAGTCTCTTTCGTTCCCACAGAACCTCCTGTCTGTTCCTCTATCTATGGAGTCCCCAATGACAAATGCTCTGTTCCTCTTCTCCCTTCCCTTCTGAGCAACAGGGACAGACTTTGTGCCAGAGACTTGTGCCCCATTGCTTACCCCTGGTAAGTCATCCCTGCAACAGTATCCAAAACGGTATACTTGTTATTCTTTACTCAGACAGTAGTAGGGGTGTGGAACGCCCTGCCTGCAACAGTAGTGGACTTGCCAACTTTAGGGACATTTAAGTGGTCACTGGATAGACATATGGATGAAAATTGAATAGTGTAGGTCAGATAGGCTTCAGATGGTTTCACAGGTCGGCGCAACATCGAGGGCCGAAGGGCCCGTACTGCGCTGTAGTGTTCTATGTTCTATGTTATTGAGGGGAACGACCACAGGGGATCCCTGCACTGCCTGCCGGTGTCCTCTCCCTCCCCTGACGGTAACCCATCTACCTTCTTCTTTTACCTGAGGTGTGACTACCTCTCTATAACTCCTCTCAATAACCCCCTCCGCCTCCCGAATGATCCGAAGTTCATCCAGCTCCAGCTCCAGGTCCCTAACGCGGTTCTCGAGGAGCTGGAGTTGTGTGCACTTCCCGCAGATGTAGTCAGTAGGGACACTGGAGGTGACCCTTTCCTCCCACATTCTGAAGGAGGAACATTCAACTGCCCTAACCTCCATTCCCACTGAACTAACTTCCCAACTACTGAAAACTCAAAAAAAAACTTGTTAGTTTAGCAATCCGACGGACAGAACTTTTTTTTTGGTTAGAGGAGGAGGATGGATGGGAGACACCACGTAAGTAGTGTTTTGGGTAAAGCTGTCACTCGAGAACAGCCCCTTCACAAACCACCTTCAACTTACGCTGACCGTACTACACGTATGCAAATCTCCCCGGAACAGCCAATCAGAAGCTCTGCTCTGCTGCCCTCTGCTGGATGCTTTCCTTCACTCGAACACCTCGGGTCACTTGCGCAGATACACCTTCAACTTATGCTGACCGCACTGCACGTATGCAAATCTCCCCGGAACAGCCAATCAGCTCTGTTCTGCTGCCCTCTGCTGGATGCTTGCCTTCACTGGTGCTTGGGTTCGGGATATCTCATCGAGACTGCAGAGGAACTTGGAGTGGGAGGGTAAAGATCCAATTGTTGTAGTCCACATATGTACAACGACATAGGTTGAACAAGATAGAGGCTCTGCTGAAGGAATATGAGCAGCTAGGGACTAAATTAAAAAGCAGAACCAAAAAGGTAATTATTTCCAGAATTCTACCTGCGCCACAAGCTAATTGGCACAGGGTCAATAAGAATAGAGGTAAATGTGTGGCTGATAAGTTGGTATAGGAGAAATTGGTTTGAGTTCATGGGGCATTGGCACCAGTACTAGGGAAGGAGGGAGCCATCTACTGGGATGGTCTTCACCTGAATCATGATGGGACCAGAGCCCTGGCAAACCATAAAACTTGGGCTGTGGATAGGGCTTTAAACTAAATAGTGGACGGGGGGGTGCTCAGTTGTCTGGAAAATTAGAACATTAAGGTAGATGTGCAGATTATGAGAGGTTAGTAAAGTTTCCAGAACAAGTAATAGAACAGAGAATATGGAAGGCAGCAGGAATATAACTTCAAGTACAGACGATAAGGGGACAACTATGAGAAGGAGGGGTTCAACAAAGGACTGAGGATGTTATACCTAAATGCGCACAGTATATAAAACAAGGTAAATGGGCTTGTAGCGCACATTAAAATTGGCAGGTACGATGGTGTGAGCATCACAGAGACATGGTTGCAAGGGTATCAGGGTTAGGATCTAAATATCCAAGTATATGCATCCTATCGATAGAACAGGCAGGTGGGCAGAGGGGGCACGGTTGCCTTGTTAGTAAGATATGGAAATATGATGTTGTTGCCATAACAGAGATTTGATTGAGGGAGGGACAGGATTGGTAGCTAAATGTTCCAGGATTTAGATATTTCATAGACTCATAGAATTTACAATGCAGAAGGAGTCCACACCTCCACCCTATCCTTGTAGCCCAGAAACCCCACCTACCCCAAGGGCAATTTACCATGGCCAATCCACCTAACCTGTACGTCTCTGGACTGTGGGAGGAAACCCACGCAGACAAGGGGAGAATGTGCAGACTCCGCATAGACAGTGATCCAAGCCGAGAATCGAACCTGGGATCCTGGATCCTGGAGCAGGAGTGGGCCATCGAGCCCCTCGAGCCTGCTCCGCCATTCAATGAGATCATGGCTGATCTTTTGTGGACTCAGCTCCACTTTCCGGCCCGAACACCATAACCCTTGATCCCTTTATTCTTCAAAAACTATCTATCTTTATCTTAAAAACATTTAATGAAGGAATCTCAACTGCTTCACTGGGCAAGGAATTCCATAGAGTCACAACCCTTTGGGTGAAGAAGTTCCTCCTAAGCTCAGTCCTACATCTACTTCCCCTTATTTTGAGGCACTGCCCCCTAGTTCTGCTTTCACCCACCAGTGGAAACAACCTGCCCGCATCTATCCCATCTATTCCCTTCATAATTTCATACGTTTCTATAAGATCCCCTCCGCTTCCTTCTAAATTCCAACGAGTACAGTCCCAGTCTCCTCGTAATCTGTGGTGATCTAACCACTGTATATATGTGTGCTTGCAGTAGGGGGATGTATGGCCATACCTGTATTACAGGTTTCTCCGGTAAGCCCCTGACGGCTAGCTCCGCCCACATGGAGCAGTATAAATATTCTTAAGTTTCACTGAGATGCCATTCTACAGCTGCCGCCGGAGGAATAGCATCTCACTGTAATAAAGCCTCTCTTGTACTGCACACGAGTCTTTGTGTACAATTGTTAGCGCCACAATTTATTACAGGGAGATTTTCCTTACACCATAGACATCAGGATTAAATCTGACCGCCTGCAGCTGGACCCGCAGTCGCCCCACGTCAGGAAAGACTTCATTCACTGGCTTGCAGTTTTCGAGGCCTACATCTCTACAGCGGACCCTCCACCTTCGGAGGCTCAGAAACGACAGCTTCTTTACTCAAGACTCAGCTCCAGCGTGTTTCCGCTCATTCAAGACGCGCCTAACTATGCCCGGGCCATGGAACTGCTCAAAGAGAACTACGCACAGTCGGCGAACACCCTGTTTGTGAGACATCTTCTCTCTACTCGCGTTCAACAACTGGGTGAGTCGATTGAGGACTTTTGGAGGGCCCTTATACCTCTAGTACGATACTGCGACTGCCAGGCCGTCACAGCCACAGAACATTCCGATTTACTCATGCGGGATGCATTTGTTACGGGTATTGCATCGAACCCCATCCGGCAACGACTGCTGGAAGGGGCCGCTCTCGATCTCGTGGCTACAAAGACTCTGGTACTATCAATGATGGCCGCCTCCCGTAATGCGCGATCCTACCCCGCTAGCCACTCGGCCCGCCCGTCCTACCCCTCGTGGACCCTGCAACCGGCCCCCCCGACAGCCGCCCCCGCGCACTACGCCTGCGCAGCTCGCCGCACCGCGCACCCTGGGGGTCCCCGCTGCTACTTCTACAGTCAGCTGCCCCCGACCCCACGTGCGATCAGTGGGCGGTGCCATCTTTCGCCACCCCCGCATGTGCGCAACAAGGGCGCCGCCATATTTAACCTCCGCCTCCATGTGCGTTCCATGGGCGCCGCCATCTTGCCCGCCGCATCTTGCCCCGCCCCCACAACGTGTGCTCCATGGGCGCCGCCATCTTGCCCGCCGCCATCTTGTCCGCCGCCATCTTCTTCCTCACAGGTACTCCAGACGCCGCCATTTTGTCCTCCCCTCAGGACGGGACCACGGGACCCGGGTCGCTTCCGCTACTCGTCGGACTCGTCAGCCGATCGCCCGCTACTCGCCTCCGTGACGCTCAACCAGTCCCGTCCTCGCAACCTGGCGCCCTCTTCAACGACGGTGCTCGTCAACGGCCACGTGACCTCCTGCCTCATTGACTCCGGGAGCACCGAATCACTAGGACACGGTAAGACGCTACTCCCTTGCGGTTCATCCCGCCAACCAGCAGATCTCCCTAGCCTCCGGTTCCCACTCTGTCCCGATCCGGGGCTTCTGCCTTGGTAAACTCACTGTACAGGGCGTGGAATTCGACCGTTTCCGCCTGTACGTTCTCCCCAACCTCTGCGCGTCACTCTTACTGGGCCTGGATTTTCAATGTAACCTCCGGAGCCTCACCCTCAAATTCGGCGGACCCCTACCTCCCCTCACCGTTTGCAGCCTCGCGACCCTCAAGGTTGAACCTCCCTCCCTCTTTGCCAATCTGACCGCAGATTGCAAGCCCGTCGCCACCAGGAGCAGACGGTACAGCACCCAGGACAAGGCCTTCATCAGGTCCGAAGTCCAGCGGCTGCTTCGGGAGGGTATCATCGAGGCCAGCAACAGTCTCTGGAGAGCCCAGGTGGTGGTGGTTAAAACTGGGGAGAAACACAGGATGGTCGTGGACTACAGTCAGATCATCAATCGGTACACGCAGCTCAACGCATACCCTCTCCCTCGCATATCTGATATGGTCAATCAGATAGCACAGTACCGTGTCTTCTCTACAATTGACCTGAAATCCGCTTACCACCAGCTCCCCATTCGTAAATTGGACCGTCCCTACACCGCCTCCGAGGCGGACGGTCGCCTGTATCAATTTCTTAGGGTTCCCTTCGGCGTTACTAACAGGGTCTCGGTATTTCAACGAGAAATGGACCGAATGGTTGACCGGTACGGACTGCGGGCCACATTTCCGTACTTAGACAATGTCACCATCTGCGGCCACGATCAGCACGACCATGACGCCAACCTTGCCAAGTTTCTCCACACCGCATCTCTCCTCAACCTCACCTATAACAAGAAGTGCGTTTTTAGCACAGACCGCTTGGCCATCCTCGGCTATGTAGTCCAAAACGGACTACTGGGGCCCGATCCCGACCGCATGCCCCCCCTCATGGAGCTTCCCCTCCCCCACTGCCCCAAGGCTCTCAGACGATGCTAGGGGTTATTTTCTTACTACGCCCAGTGAGTCCCACAACACGCGGATAAGGCCCGCCCACTGATCCAGTCCACACAATTTCCCCTCACGGCCGAGGCACCGACAAGCCTTCGATCGTATTCCGCTCAGACATAGCCAAGGCCGGGATGCACGCAGTAGACGAGTCACTGTCCTTCCAAGTAGAGAGCGATGCTTCAGATGTCGCCCTTGCCACCACTCTAAACCAGGCCGGCAGACGCGTGGCATTCTTCTCCCGCACCCTCCATGCCTCCGAAATTCGACACTCCTCTGTTGAAAAGGAGGCCCAGGCAATCGTTGAAGCTGTGCGGCACTGAAGGCATAACCTGGCCGGCAGGAGATTCACTCTCCTCACTGACCAACAGTCGGTAGCCTTCATGTTTAACAACACGCAGCAAGGCAAGATCAAAAACGATAAAATCTTGCGGTGGAGAATCGAGCTCTCCACCTACATTTACGAGATCTTGTATCGCCCCGGCAAGCTCAACGAACCCCCAGACGCCCTCATCCCCGAGGTACATGTGCCAGCGCACAAGTGAACCAGCTCCGTGCCTTGCATGAGAGCCTTTGCCATCCGGGGGTCACTCGGTTGTACCATCTAGTCAAAGCCAGCAATCTGCCCTACTCCGTTGAGGAAGTACGGACAGTCACCAGAGACTGCCAGGTCTGTGCGGAGTGCAAGCCGCACTTCTACCAGCCAGATCGCGCGCGCCTGGTGAAAGCATCCCGCCCCTTTGAACGCCTCAGCGTGGATTTAAAAGGGCCCCTCCCCTCCACCGACCGCAACACCTACATTCTTAGTGTGGTTGATGGATTCTCTAGGTTCCCCTTCGCCAACCCATGCCCGGATATGACGTCTGCCACCGTCATCAAGACCCTTGATTCCATATTCGCTCTGTTCGGTTTCCCCGACTATATCCACAGTGACAGGGGATCCTCATTCATGAGCGATGAGCTGCGTCAGTTCCTGCTCAGCAGGGGTATCACCTCCAGCTGGACGACCAGCTACAACCCCCCGGGGAAACGGGCAGGTAGAAAGGGAGGACGGGACAGTATGGAGGGCTGTCCAGTTGGCCCTACGGTCCAGGAACCTCCCAGCCGCTCGCTAGCAGCAGGTCCTCCCTGACGCGCTCCATTCCATTCGGTCATTGCTGTGCACCGCAACTAACCACACACCCCATGAACGTGTTTTTGCCTTCCCTAGGAAGTCTACATCCGGGGTGTCGCTCCCAACTGGGCTCACGGCTCCAGGCCCAGTCCTTCTTCGTAGGCATGTCAGGCACCACAAAGCGGAACCCCTGGTGGACAAGGTACGCCTACTCCACATGAACCCCCAGTATGCCTACGTGGAGTTCCCCGACGGCGCCAGGACACAGTCTCGCTCCGGGATCTGGCTCCCTCGGGTGCCGATCCCATGCACACGCCTCCCCCCCCTCCTTTTCCCCGGCGCCCCCGTATTCGTCCCCACCAGGTCCATCCCTCCTTCCCCTGCCCACGCTGGAGGACATGGAAGATTTTGGCTCGCTCCCGGAGTCATCCCGCCACTGGCCAGCACCAACACTGCCAGCACCTGCACCGTCGTCACCAACGCCACCTATGCAGACGTCGCCACCACAGCTACGTCGCTCGCAACAGAACGTTCGACCGCCGATCCGACTCAACCTGTGACCGGATTGCCTGATGGACTCTTGGTTTTCTTTTGTTTTGCCCTTTTGTAAATAGATCACTTTATGTATTATAGTTCCACGACACCCCCGCCGGACTCATTTTTTTACAGGGGGTGAATGTGGTGATCTAACCACTGTATATATGTGTATTTGCAGTAGGGGGCCGTATGGCCGTACCTTATTACAGGTTTCTCCAGTAAGCCCCTGCCGGCTAGCTCCGCCCACAGGGAGCAGTATAAATATTTGTAAGTTTCACTGAGATGCCATTCTACAGCTGCCGCCGGAGGAATAGCATCTCACTGTAATAAAGCCTCTCTTGTACTGCACTCGAGTCTTTGTGTACAATTGTTAGCGCCACATAATCCAACCCCTTCAGGTCTGAGATTAACCCAAGGAATCTCCTCTGAACACACTCCAGCGCCAGTATATCCTTTCTCAGGTACGGAGACCAAAACTGTACACAATACTCCAGGTGTGGCCTCACTAACATCTTATACAATTGCAGCACAACCTCCCTAGTCTTAAAATCCATCCCTCTAGCAATGAAGGACAAAACTCCATTTGTCTTCTTAATCACCTGTAAACCAGCTTTTTGCAACTCATGCACTAGCACACCCAGGTCTCTCTGCACCGCAGCATGTTTTAATATTTTATCATTTAAATAATATTCCCATTTGCTGTTATTACTACCAAAATGGATAACCTCACATTTGTCAACATTGTATTCCATCTGCCAGACCCTAGCCCATTCACTTAACCTATCCAAATCCCTCTGCAGACTTCCGGTATGCTCTGCACTTTTTGTTTTACCACACATCTTAGTGTCGTCTGCAAACTTGGACACTTTGCCCTTGGTCCCCAACTCCAAATCATCTATGTAAATTGTGAACAATTATGGGCCCAACACTGATCCCTGAGGGACACCACTAGCTACTGATTGCCAACCAGAGAAACATCCATTAATCTCCACTCTTTGCTTTCTATTAATTAACCAATCCTCTATCCATGCTACTACTTTACCCTTAATGCCATGCATCTTTATCTTATGCAGCAACCTTTTGTGTGGCACCTTGTCAAAAGCTTTCTGGAAATCCAGATATACCACATCCATTGGCTCCGCATTATCTACCACACTGGTAATGTCCTCAAACAATTCCACTAAATTAGTTAGGCACGACCTGCCCTTTATGAACCCATGCTGCGTCTGGGAAATGGGAAAGTTTCCATCCAGATGCCTCGCCATTTCTTCCTTGATGATAGATTCCAGCATCTTCCCTACTACCGAAGTTAAGCTGTGCTTACTACCGAAGCAACTATGCTAACCATTGTGTTACCACGCCGCCCATTTTGGATAGAAGAGGATGTAAAAGGGGTGGGGGATGTAAAAGGGGCAGGGATGTTGCACTACTGGTTAAGGAGAATATCACAGCTGTACTGCGGGAGGACACCTCAGAGGGTTCATGCAGCAAGGCAATATAGGTAGAGCTCAGGAATAGGAAGGGTGCAGTCACAATGTGGGGGTTCACTACAGGCCTCCCAACAGCTAGCGGGAGATAGAGGAGTGGATATATAGGCAGATTTTGGAACGGTGTAAAAGGAACAGGGTTGTTGTTGTGGGTGATTTTAACTTCGCCTATATTGACTGGGACTCACTTTGTGCTAGGGGCTTGTATGAGGCAGAGTTTGTAAGGAGCATCCAGGAGGGCTTCTTGAAATAATATGTAGATAGTCCAACGAGGATCAGGGCAGCACTGGATCTGGCATTGGGGAATGAGCCGAGCCAGGTGATTGAAGATTCAGTAGGGAAACAGTGACCATAATTTAGAGAGCTTTGAGGTACTGTTGGATAAGAGTAGTCTTTGGGTAAAGGTGCTAAATTTGGGGAAGGCTAATTATAACAATATTAGGCAGGAATTGAAGAATCTAGATTGGGGGCGGATGTTTGAGGGCAAATAAACATCTGGTGTGGGAGGCTTTCCACTAATGATGGTTGATAGGAATTCAGGACCGGCACATTCCAGTGAAGAAGGATAAGTATGGCAAGTTTCGGGAATTTTGGGTAGTGAGGCATATTGTGAGCCTGGTCCAAAAGAAACAGGAAGCGTCTGTAAGGGCTCGAAAGCTGGGAACAGGCAAAGCCTGTGAGGAATATAAGGAAACTAGGAAGGAACTTAAGCAAGGAGTCAGGAAGACTAAAAGAGGTCATGAAAAATCAAACAGGATTAAGGAAAATCACAAGGTTTTTTGTACGTATATAAAGGGCAGCAGGGTATCCAGGGAGAGTGTTGGCTCATTCAAGGACAGGGGAGGGAATCTATGTGTGGAGCCAGACGAAATGGGCTAGGTACTAAATTAGTGCTTTGCATCGGTATTCACTAAAGAGAAGAACTTGGTGGATGATGAGTCTGGGGAAGGGCGTGTAGACAGTCTGGGTCACACTGAGATCAAAAAGGGGTGAGGGGAGTCTTAAAAAACATTATGGTTAATAAGTACCCAGGGCCTGATGGGATTAGAATACTGAGGGAGGTAAGGGAGGAAATTGCTTGACAGAAATCTTTGTATCCTCACTGGCTACAAGTGAGGTCCCAGAGGGCTGGAGAATAGCTAATGTTGTTCGTTTGTTTAAGGGTAGCAAGGATAATCCAGGAAATTACAGGCTGGTGAGCCTTACTCAGTGGTAGGGAAATTATTGGAGATGATTCTTCAAGGCAGGATTTTACTCCCGTTTGGAAGCAAGTAGACCTATTAGAGAGAGGCAGCATGGTTTTGTGAAGGGAAGGATTGTGTCTCACTAACTTGATCGAGTTTTTCAAGGAAGTGACAAAGATGATTGATGAAGATAGGGCAGTGGGTGTTGTTTACATGGACTTCAATAAGGCCTTTGACAGACTGATACAGAAGGTGAAGTCACACAGGATCAGAGGTGAGCTGGCAAGATGGATACAGAACTGGCTCGGTCATAGAAGACCGAGGGTCGCAGTAGAAGGGTGCTTTACTGAGTGGAGTGCCGTGACTCGTGGTGTTCCGCAGGGATCAGTACTAGGACCTTTGCTGTTTGTGGTATATATAAAATGATTTGGAGGAAAATATAATGTAACTGGTCCGATTTGTAAATTTGCGGACAAAGGTTGGTGGAGTTGTGGATTGTGATGAGAACTGTAAGAGGATACAGCAGGATATAAATCGGTTGGAGACTTGGGCAAAGACATGGCAGACAGAGTTTAATCCGGACAAATGTGAACCAATGCATTTTGGAATGTCTAATACAGGTGCGAAATATATAATAAATGGCAGAACCCTTCAGAATATTGATAGGCAAAGGGATCTGTGTACAGGTCCAAGGTCACTGAAAGTGGCAATGCAGGTGCAGAAGGTAGTCAAGAAGGCATACAGCATACTTGCCTTAATCGGCTGGGGTATTGAGTACAAAAATTGGCAAGTCATTCTGCAGCTGTATAGAAACTTAGTTAGGCCACACTTGGAATATAGTGCTCAATTCTGGTTGCCACAGTACCAGAAAGATGTGGAGGCTTTGGAGAGCGTACAGAAGAGGTTTACCCGGATGTTGCCTGGTATGGAGGACATTAGCTATGAGAAGTTGGATAAACTCGGTTTGTTTTCACTGGATCGGGAGAGGTTGATAGAAATCTACAAAATTAGGAGGGGTATGGGCAGGCAGAACAGTGGCACCACAACTGACTCTGTTCCTCAGCAGGGGAGGGAAAAGTGCAAGAGAGCGATAGTTATAGGGGACTCTATGGTAAGGAGCACAGATAGGCGCTTCTGTGGAAGTAAAAGAGACTCCAGGATGGTAGGTTGCCTCCCTGGTGCCAGGGTCAAGGATGTCTCTGAACAAACACAGGACATCCTGAAGGGGAGGGTGAACAGCCAGAGGTCGTAGTACACATAGGTATGAACGACAGAGGCAGGAAGAGTGATGAGGTCCTACAGAAGGAGTTCAGGGAGTTAGGCAATAAGCTAAAAAGTGGGACCTCTAGGGTTGTAATCTCAGGATTACTCCCTGTGCCAGTGAGACTAGAAATAGGAGGATAGTGCAGCGAAACACGTGGCTAAACTGGTGATGTAGAAGGGAGGATTTCAGATTTCTGGACCATTGGGATCTCTTCCAGGGAAGGTGGACGCTGTACAAGAAGAACAGGTTGCATCTAAACTGGAGGGGCACCAATATCCTGGCTGGGAGGTTTGCTAGAATCACTCGGGAGGATTTAAACTTGTATGGCAAGGGGTGGGAACCAGAATGTGAGCTTCGAAGGTGTGATAACTGAAGGGGAAATAGAGAACGAAAATAAGAGAACAACATCACCCTCAAGCAGCGCAAAAAAGGTGACAAGTGTAAAAAGGGAGGTGGTCAATGTAGGATTGTGGGTGCTGTGCCTAAATGCAAGCAATACGGAACAAGGTAAATGAGCTTGTTGCACACATTGAAATTGGCCAGTGCAATGTTGTGGCATCACAGAGACGTGGCTGCAAGGGGATCAGAGCTGGGACCTAAATATCCAAAATATATGCCCTATTGAAAGGACAGGCAGATCGGCAAAGGGGGAGGTGTTGCATTGTGAGTAAGGATGAAGTTAAATCGATAGCAAGGATCAGAAGACATAGAATCTCTGTGGGTAGAGTGAGGGAATCACAAAGGTAAAAAGGCCCTCATGGGAGTTATGTACAGCCCCCCGAGCAGTAGTCAGTATGTGGGGCAAAAAATAAATCAGGAGATAGAAAAGGCATGTAAAAAAGGCATTACAATATCATGTGGGACTTCAATATGCAGCTGAACCGGGAAATCAGGTTGGTAGTGGATCCCAAGAAAAGGAATTTGTGGAATGTCTAGAATGTTTTTGGAGCAGCTTGTCACAGAGCCTACTAAGGAACAGGCAATTCTGGATTTGGTGATGTGTAATGAGGCAGAGTTAATTAGGGAACTTAAGGTGAAGGAACCCTTTGGGAGCAGTGACCACAATATGATAGAATTTACCCTACAGTTTGAGAGGGAGAAGCTGCAATCAGATATAATGGTATTACAATTAAATAAGGGTAACTATAAAGACATAAGAACATAAGAACTAGGAGCAGGAGTAGGCCATCTGGCCCCTCGAGCCTGCTCCGCCATTCAATGAGATCATGGCTGATCTTTTGTGGACTCAGCTCCACTTTCCGGCCCGAACACCATAACCCTTGATCCCTTTATTCTTCAAAAACTATCTATCTTTATCTTAAAAACACTTAATGAACATAAGAACATAAGAACATAAGAACTAGGAGCAGGAGTAGGCCATCTGGCCCCTCGAGCCTGCTCCGCCATTCAATTAGATCATGGCTGATCTTTTGTGGACTCAGCTCCACTTTCCGGCCCGAACACCATAACCCTTAATCCCTTTATTCTTCAAAAAACTATCTATCTTTACCTTAAAAACATGTAATGAAGGAGTCTCAACTGCTTCACTGGGCAAGGAATTCCATAGATTCACAACCCTTTGGGTGAAGAAGTTCCTCCTAAACTCAGTCCTAAATCTACTTCCCCTTATTTTGAGGCTATGCCCCCTAGTTCTGCTGTCACCCGCCAGTGGAAACAACCTGCCCGCATCTATCCTATCTATTCCCTTCATAATTTTAAATGTTTCTATAAGATCCCCCCTCATCCTTCTAAATTCCAACGAGTACAGTCCCAGTCTACTCAACCTCTCCTCATAATCCAACCCCTTCAGCTCTGGGATTAACCTAGTGAATCTCCTCTGCACACCCTCCAGCGCCAGTACGTCCTTTCTCAAGTAAGGAGACCAAAACTGAACACAATACTCCAGGTGTGGCCGCACTAACACCTTATACAATTGCAACATAACCTCCCTAGTCTTAAACTCCATCCCTCTAGCAATGAAGGACAAAATTCCATTTGCCTTCTTAATCACCTGTTGCACTTGTAAACCAAACCTTCTGTGACTCATGCACTAGCACACCCAAGTCTCTCTGAACAGCGGCATGCTTTAATATTTTATCGTTTAAATAATAATCCCGTTGCTGTTATTCCTACCAAAATGGATAACCTCACATTTGTCACATTGTATTCCATCTGCCAGACCCGAGCCCATTCACTTAACCTATCCAAATCCTCTGCAGACTTCCAGTATCCTCTGCACTTTTCGCTTTACCACTCATCTAGTGTCATCTGCAAACTTGGACACATTGCCCTTGGTCCCCAACTCCAAATCATCGATGTAAATGTGAACAATTGTGGGCCCACACGGATCCCTGAGGGACACCACTAGCTACTGATTGCCAACCAGAGAAACCACCCATTTATCCCAACTCTTTGCTTTCTATTAATTAACCAATCCTCTATCCATGCTACTACTTTACCCTATGCCATGCATCTTTATCTTATGCAGCAACCTTTTTAAGTGGCACCTTGTCAAAGGCTTTCTGGAAATCCAGATATACCACATCCATCGGCTCCCCGTTATCTACTGCACTGGTAATGTCCTCAAAAAATTCCACTAAATTAGTTAGGCATGACCTGCCTTTAACGAACCCATGCTGCGTCTGCCCAATGGGACAATTTCTATCCAGATGCCTCGCAATTTCTTCCTTGATGATAGATTCCAGCATCTTCCCTATTACCGAAGTAAACTCACTGGCCTATAATTTCCTGCTTTCTGCCTACCTCCTTTTTTAAACAGTGGCGTCACGTTTGCTAATTTCCAATCCACCGGGACCACCCCAGAGTCTAGTGAATTTCGGTAAATTATCACTAGTGCATCTGCAATTTCCCTAGCCATCTCTTTTAGCACTCTGGGATGTATTCCATCAGGGCCAGGAGACTTGTCTACCTTTAGCCCCATTAGCTTGCCCATCACTCCCTCCTTAGTGATAACAATCCTCTCAAGGTCCTCACCTGTCATAGCCTCATTTCTATCAGTTGCTGGCATGTTATTTGTGTCTTCCACTGTGAAGACCGACCCAAAAAACCTGTTCAGTTCCTCAGCCATTTCCTCATTTCCCATTATTAAAACTCCCTTCTCATCCTCTAAAGGATCCTCTACTGCTTCACTGGGCAAGGAATTCCATAGATTCACAACACTTGGATGAAGAAGTTCCTCCTAAACTCAGTCCTAAATCTACTTCCGCTTATTTTGAAGCTATGCCCCCGTAGTTCTGCTTTCATCCGCCAGTGGAAACAACCTGCCCGCATCTATCCTATCTATTCCCTTCATAATTTTATATGTTTCTATAAGATCCCCCCTCATCCTTCTAAATTCCAACGAGTACAGTCCCAGTCTACTCAACCTGTCCTTGTAATCCAACCCGTTCAGATCTGGGATTAACCTAGTGAATCTCCTCTGCACACCCTCCAGTGCCAGTACATCCTTTCTGAAGTAAGGAGACCAAAACTGAACACAATACTCCAGGTGTGGCCTCACTAACACCTTATACAATTGCCTTTGGTCACCAGAGAAGCTGGCCAGAGTTGATTGGAAAAGGAGCCCAGCAGGGAAGACAGTGGAACAGCAATGGCAGGTGTTTTTGGGGGATATTCGGGAGGCACAACAGAAATTCATCCCAAGGAGGAGGAAACATGCTAAGGGGAGGACGAGGCATCCATGGCTGACGAGGGAAGTCAAGAACAGCATAAAAACAAAAGAAAAAGAATACAAAGTGGCGAGGATTAGTGGGAAGCCATAGGATTGGGAAGCCTTTAAAAGCGAGGACACTAAAAAAGCAATAAGCGGGGAGAAGATGAATTATGAATGCAAGCTAGCTAGTAATATAAAGGAACATAGAACATAGAACGATACAGCGCAGTACAGGCCCTTCAGCCCACGATGTTGCACCGACATGGGAAGTCAAAAAACTAAAGGCCATCTAACCTACACTATGCCATTATCATCCATATGCTTATCCAATAAACTTTTAAATGCCCTCAAATTTGGTGAGTGCACTACTGTTGCAGGTTGGGCATTCCACGGCCTCGCCACTCTTTGCGTAAAAAACCTACCTCTGACCTCTGTCCTATATCTATTACCCCTCAATTTAAGGCTATGTCCCCTCGTGCTAGCCACCTCCATCCGCGGAGAAGGCTCTCACTGTCCACCTATCTAACCCTCTGATCATTTTGTATGCCTCTATTAAGTCACCTCTTAACCTTCTTCTCTCTAACGAAAACAACCTCAAGTCCATCAGCCTTTCCTCATAAGATTTTCCCTCCATACCAGGCAACATACTGGTAAATCTCCTCTGCAACCCGTTCCAAATCTTCCACGTCCTTCCTATAAGGAGGCGACCAGAACTGTACGCAATACAGCGTTTTTTTTTATATTTAAACGGTAAGAGAGGCAAAAATAGACATTGGACCACTGGAAAATGTGACTGGCAAGTAATAATAGGAAACAAAGAAATGGCAGAGAAACTGAATAATTACTTATATCAGTCTTCATAGTGGAAGACACCAGTGGGATGCCAGAGCTCCAGGAGAATCAGGGGGCAGAGGTGAGTGCTGTGACCATCACTAAGGCGAAGGTTCTGGGGAAACTGAAAGGTCTGAAGGTAGATAAATCACCTGGACCGGATGGACTACACCCCAGGCTTCTAAAAGAGATAGCTGGCCTTCACTATGATAAGTGAAGGCAGATAAATCACCTGGACCGGATGGACTACACCCCAGGCTTCCAAAGGAGATAGCTGAGGAGATTATGGAGGCATTGCTGGTGATCTTTCAGGAATCACTGGAGGCAGCAAGGGTCCCAGAGGACCGCTGTATAAGGAGGGAGGGAGGCAGCAGACGGGAAAGTATAGGCCAGTTAACCTGGCTTTGGTCATTGGTAAGATTTTAGAGTCCATTAAGATGAGACAGTGAAGTACTTGGAAGTGCATGATAAAATAGGACTGAGTCAGCACGGCTTCGTCAAGGGGAGGTCATGGTCTGATAAATCTGTTAGAGTTCATTGAGGAAATAACAAGGAACTTAGACAAAAGAGAACCAGTGGACATGATTTATTTAGATTTCCAGAAGGCCTTTGACAAGGTGCCGCATAGGAGACTGTTAAATAAGTTAATAGCCCATGGTGTTAAGGGTAAGATCCTGGCATGGATAGAGCATTGGCCCACTGGAAGAAGGCAGAGTGCAGGGATAAAGGGGTATTTTTCAGGATGGCAGCCGGTAACTGATGGTGTGCCTCAGGTGCTGGGACCACAACATTTCACAATATACGTTAGTGATCTGGAAGAAGGAACTGAAGGGACTGTTGCTAATTTTGCAGATGATAAAAAGATCTGTAAAGGGACAGAGAGTATTGAGGAAGCAGGTGGGCTGCAAAAGGACTTGGACAGGCGAGGAGAGTGGGCAAAGAAGTGGCAGATGGAATACAACGTGGAAAAGTCTCCACTTTGGAAGGAGAAATGGAGGCATAGACTATTTTCTAAATGGGGAGATGCTTAGGAAATCAGAAGCACAAAGGGACTTGGGAGCACTTGTTCACGATTCTCGTAATGTTAAAGTGCAGGTTCAGTCAGCAGTTAGGAAAGAAAATGCAAAGTTATCATTCATGTCAAGAGGGCTAGAATAAGGGCAGCACGGTGGCACAGTGGATAGCATTGCTGCCTACGGCGCTGAGGATCCAGGTTCAAATCCCAAACCTGGGTCACTGTCCGTGTGGAGTTTGCACATTCTCCCCGTGTCTGCGTGGTTTCACCCCCACAACCCAAAGATGTGCTGGTTAGGTGGATTGGCCACACTAATTGCCTCTTAATTGGAAAAATGAATTGGGTACTCTAAAAATAAAATTAAAAAAAGAGGGCTAGAATACAAGACCAGGGATGTACTTCTAAGGCTATAAAAGGCTCACGTCAGACCCCATTTGGACTATTGTGTGCAGTTTTGGGCCCAGTATCTGAGGAAAGATGTGCTGGCCTTGGAAAGGGTCCAGAGGAGGTTCACAAGAATGATCTCTGGAATGAAGAGCTTGTCGTATGAAGAACGGTTGAAGACTCTGGGTCTGTACTCGTTGGAGTTTAGAAGGATGAGAGGGGGATCTTATTGAAACTTACAGGATATGTGAGGCCAGGATAGAGTGGACGTGAAGAGGATGTTTCCACTTCTAGGAAAAACTAGAACTAGAAGACACAGGGCGCGATTCTCCGATGTTGCGCCGCATCGAGAAAGCCGTTGTGAATTCGGTCGAGTTCAACGACGGCGCAAAACGGCCCCGATCGCAATCGATTCTGGCCCCGGGAATGGGCTAGCATCGGGGCCGCAAGGAACACGGGGGGCGTGACGTCGAAAGCGCATCGTCAGCGCGCAACGCCCGAATGACACCGCTCCGCGTCGTAAAAGGGCGCGATACAGGCACGGAAAGAAGGGAGGCAAATGTCGGAGCCACGGAGGGCCGCCCCGAGGTTCTGGGATACGGACCTCGAGATCCTCCTCGATGAGGTGGAGCAGCGCTGGGGCAATCCTCTGCCCCATGGGCGCGAGGGGGGGGGGGGGCGAGAGTGAGTAGATGGTGGTTAACAAAGTTGTCACAGACCCACATGAGCGCTGCAACCCCCTGGAGAGATGCCATGGTGTGGCTGCAACTTACCCCCCACCCTGTGCCAATATCTGAACGCCCTGATGATACCTGCCTAATTGTGATGCTCTATCTATGCCCTCCCCCAACAGGACAAGACTACTCACAACAGCCGGGAGCGCAACAGAACCGGAGGGGGTTCACCCGTTATGCACCCCCTGACAGTGTTCGAGCAAAGGGCACTGGACCTTGCTGGGGATCTGCCACCCGGGAGGTTGCGCAATGCGAAGTTGGAGGTGTACAACCAAGTGAGACAACCCTGCATGACAACCCCAGCCTATCCTCTCTCCCCTCACACTCTGCCCACTGGACCCCCCCATCCTAGCTCCCCTCACACTCTACCACTGGACCCCCTATCCTCTGTCCCCTCACTCTACCCACTGAACCTCCCCATCCTCTCTCCCCTCACACTCTACCCACTGGACCCCCTATCCTCTGTCCCCTCACACTCTGCCCACTGGACCCCCCCATCCTCTCTCCCCTCACACTCTACCCACTGGACCCCCTATCCTCTGTCCGCTCACACTCTACCCACTGGACCCTCCATCCTCTGTCCCCTCACACTCTGCCCACTGGACCCCCCATCCTCTCTCCCCTCACACTCTGCCCACTGGACCATCAGATGCCCGGCTGAACGTGTCTAACTAACCCCGTATCGTTCTGTTCCCCAGGGCCAGCTGACGAACGTCCAGGGCCGGCTGGTGCCACACACAGGCGGCCACCCACGACGACCACCACACCCGACCCTGGGTGTGGTGGTCGTCGCGGATGGTCGAACGCCAGAGGGTGGCAGGAGGTCGGCCAGGAGTGCCATCCTCCAAATCCGGGACTCTCGAGCAGGACGTACAGAGGACGGACATTGACGACTTTCATGGCTGTGCGTTGCCCGAAGGTCGGGCCGTGAGACAGGACAGGACGAGGTCGGTGGACCCAGAGGCACAGAGGACGGCGACGCAGTCAACGGACTCACCTGACGCTGAACCGTACCTGGGCCGCGCTGGGACATGACTGGGACCAGGACACTCCTGAATTTCTGACGGACGAGGACCTAGAACTTGCGGCACTGCTGTCTTCCACACCATCCACCATCCCAGAGACACTCACCTCGGTTGGGCAATTAAGTGATGAGGCTCCTGGGTCACGGTCTGGTGTGCACCACTGTGGTGAATGTAATATATAGATGTATATATGTTAATTCACACTGTCTTTGTAAGCGCAGTAGCGCTATCCTACCACTAGGGGGAGTAGCGCTGGGAGCACTCAGGAACTTGTACTGGGCTCCACCCTTGGCTCCGCCCACGACTCCTCCCCCTAGTGCAGCTGCATAAATACCTTTGTCCAGAGTCAACCTGAGTTCATTACGAGTTCATCAACGGTTAACAAGCTGGCTTTGAAGTAAGTCGATTAAAGCCTAGATTCATATCGGAAACACGTGTCTGGTGAATTGATGGTTCCATCAATTTAATCGACTTAAGAACAGTAAAGATCGATTATGGAATCGGCCCTCAAGCCTGGACGCCTGGAACTCGACCCGCAGGATGCAGAGGCTAAAGAAATCTTCTCCCACTGGATCCGGTGCTTCAAGGCCTACCTGGCAGAAGCGAGCACAGCCGAAACGACAGAGGAACAGAAGCTAAGTCTACTGCACGCGAGGGGTGAGCCACAGAATCTCTACGCACTAAACTCGGCCAGTTCATCTACTGAGGCGCTAGCAGTTCTCGATAAAATGTATGTAAGGCCCATTAATGAAGTTTACGCTCGCCATGTGTTCACGACTCGCCGCCTGCGGCCTACAGAATCACTCGCCAAATTCCTAAGGTACTCAATAATTTGTCCAATGACTGTAATTACCAAGCGGTTACCGCGGCTGAACACAGGGAATTGGCGGTACGCGATGTTGTTGTATCGGGCCTCAGGTCTAACTATGTGCGGCAACGACTGCTGGAAAAGGGTCCCAGGACTTAGAAACGACTGTGGAAGCTGCTACCACGATGGAGGTCGCCTTCCGCAGCCTTAACTCGTTCCTCGCGGACCCTGCGGCACACTCATGGGCCCCCAACCAGCGAATCCACCAGGCCTGTGCTACGCGGCCACCCAGCCACTATGCTGCCCCAGCCAGCCACTATGCTGTTCCAGCCAGCAATATGCTGCCCCAGCCTGCCATTTCTGCGGCCAGAACCAGCACCCGCGGCAGCACTGCCCGGCCCGCAACGCGACCTGCAGGCGAAAAGGCCATTACACAAGAGTGTGCCTCGCTAAAAGGGCCCCAGCTTCCAACTCCCCAGCGACTCGCAGTAATCGCTCCCCTCACTCGCAGGCCCGTGGGCCCGAAACGCTGCGGGCTATGCCCCGACTCCGCCCCCTCCAGCCACGTGCAAGCCATGGGGGCCGCCATCTGGAAAACCTCCACCACACGGCTGGCCACGTGCGACTCATGGGGGCCGCCAACTTGGACGCCATCTTCCTCGCCGCCCGCCACGTGCGATCCACAGGCCCGATCGGCATCTCCGTGCTCGGACAACTCTGCGGAAGAATTCAAATTCGACTATGAACTCAGCGGACAGTCATCATGGGGCCACTCCAGCACAGCTGATCGAGCCGCCGACTACCCGCAACTCAGCGCGGTCACCCTGGACCAATCACGACCAAAGAATCTACGAAACTCGATGGCAGAGGTCCATATCAACGTGTACAAAACGCCATGCCTCTTCGACTCCGGGAGCACGGAGAGCTTCATACATCCAGACCTGGTAAGACGCTGTTCGCGAGTCCCCATTTTCCCCGTGCAGCAAACTATCTCGCTCGCTTCAGGCTCCCATTCTGTCCAGATCCAGGGGCGCACACGCCACAATACTCAGAATCCGAGGCGCTAGCTACTCAAAATTTAAACTCTACGTTTTGCCCGAACTCTGCACACCACTCTTATTAGGCCTAGACTTCCAATGCAACCTCAAGAGCCTCACCCTCAGTTTAGGAGGGCCCCTGCCCCCACTCAAGATCAGCAACCTCGCTACGCTGCAAATTCCCCCCCTCCTCTCTTTGCCAATCTCACTAAGGACTGTAAACCCATAGCCACTCGTAGCAGGCGGTATAGCCTGCAGGATAGGGTATTTGTCAGAGCAGAGGTCCGAAGGCTACTCAGTGAGGGGATTATAGAGGCCAGCAATAGTCCCTGGAGAGCTCAGGTGGTGGTCGTTAAGACCGGGGAAAAATTCCGTATGGTGGTTGACTACAGTCAGACCATAAATAGATTTACGCTCCTCGTCGCGTATCCCCTCCCCAGGATTGCAGACATGGTAAACCAGATTGCTCAGTACCGGCTCTTTTCCACGGTGGATCTGAAGTCTGCATACCACCAGCTCCCAATTCGCCCAGAGGACCGCCCACTACACGGCATTCGAGGCCGATGGCCGCCTCTTCCATTTCCTCCGGGTCCCTTTCGGCATCACTAATGGGGTCTCGGTGTTCCAACTAGCAATGGAACCGAATGGTGGACCAGTACGGCTGCGGGCCACGTTTCCGTACTTGGACAATGTCACCATCTGCGGCTATGACAAGCAGGACCACGACGCCAACCTCCACCGTTTCTCCAGACGCACAGAAACTGAACCTCAAGTACAACAAGAGAAATGCGTTTTCCGCACAACCAGACTAGCCATCCTCGGCTATTGTCGTGGAAACGGAATCCTGGACCCCGACCCGACTCTTAGAACTCCCTTCCCCTCATTGTCCCAGGCCCTCAAACGGTGCTCGTGATTTTTTTCCTAGTACGCCCAGTGGGTCCCTCAATATGCGGACAAAGCCCGCCCACTCTTTAGGACCACACGATTTCCCCCGTCACCGAGGCACGCCAGGCCTTCGACGGCATCAAGGAGACATCGCCAAAGCGGCCATGCGGGCGGTGGATGAATCCACCCCATTTCAGGTACAGAGCGATGCCTCAGAGGTAGCTCTTGCAGCCATGTTCAATCAGGCAGGGAGAACCAGTTGCATTTTCTCCCGTACCCTCTATCCGCTTCAGAACTCCGACACTCCTCAGTCGAGAAAGAAGCACAAGCCATTGTGGAGGCTATCCGTCACTGGAGGCACTACTTCGCAGGTAGGAGTTCACCCTCATCACCGACCAAAGATCGTTGCCTTCATGTTCGACACTCGCAAAGGGGCAAAATAAAAAAAACGACAAAATTCTGAGGTGGAGGATCGAACTCTCCACCTACAATTACGATATCAAATATTGACCCGGGAAGCTCACGAGCCTCCGGATGCCCTATCCCGCGGGACAATGCGCCAGTGCACAGATCGACCGATTAAAAGTCATCCACAATTACCTCTGCCACCCGGGGGTCACCCAGCTCGCCCACTATATCAGGCCCGAAACCTGCCTTTCTCCAACGAGGAGGTAAAAGCGGTCACCAGGGACTGCCCGGTCTGTGCGGAGTGCAAACCGCACTTCTATAGACCAGACAGGGCCCACCTGGTCAAGGCTTCTAGGCCCTTTGACGCCTCGCGATTGATTTCAAAGGGCCACTCCCCTCAACTAACAAGAACATTTACTTCTTAAACGTCGTAGACGAGTTCTCCCATTTCCCATTCGCTATCCCGTGCCCCGACATGACCTCCCACACAGTCATTCGGGCCCTGCATAGCATCTTCACCCTGTTTGGTTTCCCCAGCTACGGACACAGCGACCGGGGTTCGTCCTTCATGAGCGACGAGCTGCGTCAGTACCTGCTCGACAAGTGCATTGCCTCGAGCAGGACTACCAGCTACAACCCCAGGGGGAACGGCAGGTGAAAAGGGAGAACGCGACGGTCAGGAAGACCGTCCTACTGACCCTTCGTCTAGAAAGCTCCAAGTCTCCCAGTGGCAGGAAGTTTTCCCAGACGCGCTCCACGCTATAGGTCCCTTTTGTGTACGGCGACCAACCAGACCCCTCACGAGAGGCTCTTCATTTTTTCCAGGGGCACTACCACGGGGGTCTCACTTCCGGCATGGCTGAGGACGCCGGGCCCCGTACTTCTGAGGAAACACGTCAGGGGCCGCCACAAAACCGACCCCCTTGTTGAAAAGGTACGCCTGCTCCACTCCAACCCCCAGTACGCATTCATCGAGTTCCCTGACGGCCGTCAGGACACAGTATCCCTCCGGGATCTGGCACCCGCCGGATCCAGCGCACCCTCTACCCCCACAGAAGGACCTCTCACCCTACACCCCATGCTGCCGCCCCCTTGCGCACCCAAGGCCACGAGTTCGCTCCACTAGTTCCGCGCCCCCGCGCCGGCCAGCCCCCAGCGCCCCCAGTCGAACCAGGAGAGTATGAAGCTCGGATACAACCCTCCCTGGAGTCCGCCATCGTACCCCAGCACACAACACCCATCCAGCCACCGCAAGAGGCGGCAACCCCGGTGCTCCGCAGATCACAGCGGACAATTCGACCACCGGACAGACTGACTTTATAGACCACCACCCCGCCGGACTTGATTTTTTTACAGGGGTGAATGTGGCGAATGTAATATATAGATGTATATATGTTAATTCACACTGTCTTTGTAAGCGCAGTAGCGCTATCCTACCACTAGGGGGAGTAGCGCTGGGAACACTCAGGAACTTGTAGTGGGCCTCCACCCTTGGCTCCGCCCATGACTCCTCCCCCTAGTGCAGCTGTATAAATACCCTTGTCCAGAGTCGCCTGAGTTCATTACGAGTTAATCAACGGATAACAGGCTGGCTCTCAGTAAGTTGATTAAAGCCTAGATTCATATCGGAAACACATGTCTGGTGAATTGATGGTTCCATCAACCACAGCTAAGCCGGTACAGCAGGTGGAGGTCGGAGAAGCCGAGGGGCTGGATGGTCGGTAGGGCAGCCCAGGCCCAGCATCCAGCTGGCGGCCAGACATTTCCCGGGTTCATGGATTTACTCGACCCACCTGGACAGCCGATGTATTTTGAAACCCAGGGACACAATGACGGGATGAGGCTGTTTTCCAGCAGCTGCAGACGCAGTTAGAGTCAAACCGCGTCCAAGAGCAGGGAGTGATGCCGCTCATGGCAGCCACCCAGGCCGACACCGCACGGGTGGAGTCCGCGGTCGAGGCAATGGGTGAAACGGTATCGCCATGGATCAGGTTCTGCAAGGCGTTTTGGCTTCATGTGCCATCCATGGCACAGGAGCGGGCTGCCCTCTCACAGGCAGCAATGCGCCAGAGCCAACATGACATTGCCGGCACGCTACAGACCCTGGCTGAGTCTCACCAGGCCATGGTACCAGCAGTCAGTCGCGGAGAGCATTGACCGCCTGACGCACGTGCTGAATGGCATCGCGCACTCACAGGTTGAGGTCGCACAGTCCCTAGCGGGAATTTCTCACTCCCTGGACTCCGTCTCTGCGAACGTTCGACCCTGGTCGATAACCGTTGCAGGCCTCCAGGACTGGCAGCGCCAGGTGGTCGGTGGGGCGACGGGTCACCTCCCCACTCGCACCTCCGTTCCACAGTGAGGCCCGGGGGCCACCGGGCTCCCCGAGGGAGGAAGTGGTTCTGGGGCTAGTTCCATTAACTCCATCACGGACGTCCCTGAAGGCTCGGCCTCCTCCCGTCCCATCCCTGGTGCAATCGGGTGGGCAGGCGGGCAGAGCAGGGTGGCACCACGTCATCCGAAACGCCCGCAGAGCAGCCTGGCCCATCAAGGCCGGGTCAATATTCACCCATTAAACTCACTGTTGCACCTAAGACTGTGTAATTTTTTCCGTTGCCACGGGGATCGTGATGGTGACCGAGTGTCGCTGGGGTTGACGAGCAGTGAAACTTCGGAGTGCCGAGTGTGCAGTCCCCCCCCCCCCCCCCCCCCCCCCACCCCCCCACAGTCGGACACCGTAGTCCTCGGCACTCTGACGCCAGCTACCCCACACGGGCACGTGATGGAGTGTCCCTGGCGAACGCAGCGACCACCGAGATGGATGGTTCAGCTATTGTCATGAGTCAGACTTTGTCTAACGATTCTGAGCTCACAGTTCATCGCAGAGCGGGCTGTCATCATTCAACATGGCACTGATCACACCCGCTGACACAGCCATCAATGTCGTGCCATACCATTGTGACGCAGTGGTAAGGGTGATCTCGAAGTGGAGCAGTGTACGCCGGAGCGGGGGTGGTGGTGGGAGTTGTGTGCTGTCCGTCTGCACGTACTGGCGATGCAGGTGGTAGTGGTAGTGTTCAGCGATGCCGTCGCACGCAATGCGTGAATCTTGCAGCCACCAACGCGTTGCGTGCCCGCTGTCCTCGCCCGTGCCGTCGTGCAGCCTCTTGGACATTACCAGCACCCGGGTCATGTCTTTGTGCTGCGCCCGACGCACCACCAACCTCCTCAACCTCCTCAGCGTTGGCACCACTGCCAGTGGCTTCTCCCTCCGACTCCTCCACCAGGACATGTCCCCTCTGCATTGCAATGCTGTGCAGCACAACATACCACAACAATGCAAGCTACCCTGTCGGCTGGTACTGCAGGGCCCCTCCTGAGCAGTCGAGGCACCTGAATCTCATTTCAGAGCAGACCAAAGCAGCGCTCCACCACACCCCTGGTTGCTGCATGGGCCTCATTGTATAGGGTGTCCGCGTTGGGTCTGAGGCCTCCGTAGGGGCGTCATCAGCCAAGCCCTCAGTGGATAACCCCTGTCGCCCAGCAACCAGCCCCTCAGCCGGAGGGGGGGGGCCGTCTCTCAAACATAGCAGGGATGAACGACTGCGCAAGATGTACGCATCATGCACACTCCTGGGAACCTTGCGCACACCGTGCATGATCCTCATGTGGGGGTCGCATACCACCTGGATGGTCATGGAGTATGTCCCCTCCTGTTAGTTAACACTTCCCTGTTGCCTGCAGGCGGGCGCATGGGGACGTGAAACACTATCATCACTCCCGGGACCATCGGTATCCCTGCCACGTAGGCAAATCCACGGGCTCGTGCTTCTTGAATTGCTCGGTCCTCGGGAAAGATTATGTAGCGGTCCGCGATGGCGAACAGGACGTCGGTCACGTCCCGGATGCACCTGTGGACCGATGCCTGCGATATCCCGGATAGGTTCCCACTCGGAGACTGGAAGGAATCGGTAGCATAAAAGTTAAGTGCCACTGTCACCTTGACTGCAACCAGTATCGCGTGTCCTCCTCCCGTTCCACGTGGGGCGAGGTGCGCCACGAGGTGGCAGATATGTGCGACCGTCTCCCTGCTGAACCGGAGTCTCCTCCTGCAGGTGATGTCCGGCAGTGCCTCGAAAGAGATCCGGTCAGGGAACACCCTTGGCCCTCGATTGTCGCCTCTGGCGCCTGGCTCCACCATCAGTGTCTCCTCCTCCTCCCCCCCATGCTGCTCGACATCAGTGCCCGCATCCTGTGCCGTCCTCAGCGTTTGGGGTCAATGTTCCCCTCGGCATCCCCTGGACATACCAGCCATGAGTGCCTGTGGCCTGTACGGCGACGACAGGCCACTCCGCGGCCATTCCCTCTGCTGCTGCAGCTGCCCTTGCATCCACTGTGGGATTTTGCTGTGGACGCTGCTGGATGTCCAACTGCAGTGCAGCGGCCCCAACCACTGCGGTGAACATCGCCGTTCGGTTCAAATACATTATGGTCACCTACAGAAGAGTGGTGGGGGGCAGAGAAACGACATGTTAAACGGAGGTTATTCGACACCTCGGTAGCCGCCTGCCACGGGATACCGGTGTGTCCCGGTGGCCTGGCCGCACTGCTGACAAGTGGCCAGCCTAACCCCTGGACACTTTCTGCGTCCAACGGTCAGTTAACAATGTCCTCCTCACCGGTGCGGGCTGTGGGCTGTGCCCATCAGCCATAGGGCAACCAGCGGCCGTGTCCTCATCACCGTCCTGCCATGGCAGGGCGGCTGAGATGTTGCATCCGGGGGTGGACGACCCACTCCACTCACTCCCTCCCTCTCCCCCCTTCCCTCCCACTACTCACTCCCTCTTCCCCCCTCCACTACTCCGCTACTCCCTCTCTCCCCCCCCACTACTCGCTCCTTCTCCCCCCCCCCACTACTCCCTCTCCCCCACCCACTACTCCCTCTCCCCCCCCCTCACACTACTCCCTCTCCCCCCCCTCTCTTCCCCCCCCTACTGGCTCCCTCTTCCCCCCCGCCCCCCCACTACTCGCTCCCTCTCCCGCTTCCCCCCCGGCCGCTGCGTTCTCGGGGAAGCCTTCCCCAGTCTGCGGAGACTCCGGGACGGTCCGCTCACTTCTCACTGTTCATCAGCCAGCAAGACTGGCTGACGACTATAAAAAGCAGGTGTGGACGGCGACGGCGTGAACTGGGGTCACGCCGTCGGGACTTCGGCCTATCTGGGCCGGAGAATAGCGGGGTTCCGCAGAATCGCCATTTTGGGTGCCTCGGGCGATTCTCCGGGTTTTGCCACGCGGAACACGACGGGAAGCGATTTGGCCGTTTGGGAGAATCGCGGGAGCGCGTCGGCCGGCGTCGCGTGAAAAACGGCACGGCCCGCTATTCTCCCAACCGGCGTGACATCGGAGAATCGCGCTCATAATCTCAGACTAAAGGGACAATCCTTTAAAACAGAGATGAGGAGGAATTTCTTCAGCCAGAGGGTGGTGAATCTGTTAGAACTCATTGCCATACAAGGCTGTGGAAGACAAACCACTGAGTGTCTTTACGACAGAGATAGCTAGATTCTTGATCAATAAGGAGATCATGGGGTTATGGGGAGAAGGCAGGAGAATGGGTGAGAAAAATATCAGCTATGATTGAATGGCAGAGCAGACACTATGTGCCCATGGTGTTAAGGGTAAGATCCTGGCATTCTACTCCCATGTCTTATGGGCAGAGTGTGTACATAGACGGTTTTCCCCACATGGGGTCTGACCAGAACCTTGTACAGCTTCAGCAGTACATCGCTGGTCTTGTATTCTAGCCCTCTCGAAATTAATGCAAACATTGCATTTGCCTTCTTAACTGCGAACTGAACTTGCATGTTAAACTTAAGAGAATTTCAAATTCAAATTTCTGGGTTCTCTCGGAGTGGGGGGTCCACTTCTAATCGAATCCCATCAGAGTCGCCACTAAATGTTGCTCGTTCTGGGTGAGTGTGCTTAACACTCGATTTGGCTCTGTTTCGTTACTTAGCTCTGGAGTCGCCAGGTATCGTAAGATACCGCCACAAGTTTCAAGGTCAAGTTCAAAGCAATAAAACCATACACCAATTAGTAAGTTCAAACAAATGAGTTTATTATAATACAATTATAAACTACACATGCAAACGCTAAGATGACTAAACTATTCCTACCACTAAATAGACCCAATACTTATCTGAATAACGAACTGCCGGATCAGGGGACAAGGTCTCTTGCTCTGCACTGGGTCCGCAGACTTCAGGTTGGTACGGGTTAAAAAGGGGTCAGGAGTGTCTATCTCTGGTAGCGATCGTTGTGAGACACTTACTTGCTGGCGGCTGCTGTCCGAACCTCTCCTCTCTCTCGGTCAAGGTCTTCTTCAGTAAAGGTTGGTCGAGAGGGCTGGTCAAGAGAGGAGGCTGGTCAAGAAGAACGAACTGAGTTTGGGACCTGTCTTTTTGGGCGGACCCTCTATCTGCTGGGGATTGATTGGGTCTCTTCCCAATCGATTTCTTTGAATCCCCCGAATACTGAGGCTGTCCCTTGGCTACTGGGCGGGCCTTCAGGTGCTTTGTCTTCAAACCCTGCTGGTGCCGGGGTGTCTGGTATCCCATACAATGTTGCAATCACTTCCCTATTTGTGTCCATTGTCCCTGGGATCGTTCCATTACTATGCTAACTGTCCCGGAGATTGCCTCATTAGTATGCGGAATGTTCGTTTCGGTGCTGTCTGCTCTCTTAGCAAGACAGAATACAGTGGCTTGTTGCAGCCTGCTTGTGCTGCAAACTTTGTCCATTTTACCCTGCAAGCTTTGCGTTCCTCCATTTTGTATTGAGGGAATGGCCAACTTCGGTGGCTACAGAATCCTGAACTAAGACTCAAAAGTCCTTTAGTGCTTCATATTCCCGAAGCCTTTCCCCATTTAAAAAAGTCTATTCCTCTATTTATGCAACCAAAGTGCATAAGCTCACACTTCTCCACATTGTATTCCATCTGCCACTTCTTTGTCCACTCTCCTAGCCTGTCCAAATCGTTCTGCAACCTCTATGCTTCCTCAACACTACCTGTCCCTCTACATACCTTGTATAATCTGTAAACTTAGGAACATGTCCTCAGTTCCTTCTTCCAGATCGTTAATGCATATTGGGAATATTTGTCGTCCCGTTACTAATCCCTGCGGAAAACCACTAGTCACCGAATACTATCCTGAAAAAGACCACTTTATCCCACTCTCTGCCTTCTGTCATTCAGCCAATCCTCTATCCATGCCAGCTCCTTGCCCCTGATCCATGGGCTCTTATCTTATTTAGCGGTCTCCTGTATGGCACCTCATAGTCATAGATGTTTACAGCATGGGAACAGGCCCTTTGCCCAGCTTGTCCATGCCGCACAGTGTCTATCACTAAGCTAGTCCCACTTGCCCGCATTTGGGCCATATACCTCTATACCCAACCTGCCCATGTAACTTTTTTAGAGGGAAAAATTGTACAACGCCTCTCCCACGCCTCTGGCAGCCCGTTCCAGATGCTCAGCACCCTCTGTGTGAAAGGCACCTCATCAAAGGCCTTCTGGAAATCCAAATAGATCACGTCCACTGAACAAAGAAAAATACAGCACAGGAACAGACACTTTGGCTCTCCAAGCCTGCAACTACCATGCTGTCCCTCTAACCTAAAACTTTCTAGACTTCCAGGATCTGTATCCCTCTATTCATGTATTTGTCAAGACGCCCCTCAAACATCACTATCGTCCCTGCTTCCACCATCTCCACTGGTAGCAAGTTCCAGGCACGCACTACCCTCTGCATGAAAAACTACCCTTGCACATCTCTAAACTTTGCCCCTCGCACCTTGAACTTATGTTGTGAACAGTTTTTAGCCCCGTATCTAAGGATGTGCTGGCCTTGGAGGGGGTCCAGAGGAGGTTCACAAAAATGATCCTGGGAATGAAAGACTTGTCATCTGAAGAGCGGTTGAGGACTCTGGGTCTGCAATCGATGGAGTTCAGAAGGATGAGGTGGGATTTCTTTGAAACTTAGAGAATACCGAGAGGCCTAGATAAAGTGGGTGTGGAGAAGAAGAGACCAGAACCCGAGGGCACAGCCTCAGACTGAAGGGACATTCCTCTAAAACTGAGATGAGTGGGATTTCTTCAGCCAGAGAGTGGTAACTCTGTGAAACTCATTGTCGCAGAAGGCTGTAGAGGCCAAGTCACTGAGTGTCTTTAAGACAGAGATATATAGGTTCTTGATTAATAAGGGTATCAGGGGTTACAGGGAGAAGGCAGGGAATGGGGATGAGAAACATATGAGCCAAGATCGAATGGCGAAGCAGACTCGATGGACCAAATGGTCTAGCAAAATGAAGCATAGATATAATTAGGGGCAGCACGGTAGCATGGTGGTAGCATAAATACTTCACAGCTCCAGGGTCCCAGGTTCGATTCCCGGCTGGGTCACTGTCTGTGCAGAGTCTGCACGTCCTCCCCCGTGTGTGCGTGGGTTTCCTCCGGGTGCTCCGGTTTCCTCCCACAGTCCAAAGATGTGCGGGTTAGGTGGATTGGCCATGCTAAATTGCCCGTAGTGTCCTAAAAAAAAGTAAGGTTAAGGAGGGGGGGGGTTGTTGGGTTACGGGTATGGGGTGGATACGTGGGTTTGAGTAGGGTGATCATCGCTCGGCACAACATCGAGGGCCGAAGGGCCTGTTCTGTGCTGTACTGTTCTATGTTCTATGTTCTATAATTAAAACAGCAATTTCTATGTAACTTAACTATGTTTTACCTAGCTGTTCATTCTCATAGCTGCTCCCCAACGGTTTTGCATTGTCTTCATTGAATTCGTAAAGTGAATCATAGGTTGCTTTCTCCTTCTGGTTTTTAACAGAATTTCTTCGTCCTCTATTAGCCATACTTCAGTCAAATCTTAGAGCAAGTTAAAAAGGTACAACATATTTTAACATACGTCCAAAAACCAAAATACCAATGGCACTACTCAAATTTAGTGCAAGAGTCAAATCATAACGATAGTCAGCTAATTGATCATTAACTCTCCTTACGTTTTGAGTTAAAATTCTACAGCTATTCATACACTAGCCGTGGGATGAGAATTGAAGTTATGGGGCGGGATTCTCCAAGCCCCCGCCGGGCCAGATAATCGCCGGGGGGCGGTGTGAATCACGCCCCGCTTTTTCGGCTGGGGCGAGAATCGCGGCACGCCAGTCGGGGGGCCGTTGGTAGCGGCCCCGGCGATTCTCCGGCCCGCGATGGCCCGAGTGACCGCTCATTTTTGGCTGGTTCCCGCCGGTGTAAAATACACCTGTACCGGCGGGACCTGGCTCAGCGGGCGGCCGGCGGAGGTCCTTGGGGGGGGCACGGGGGGCAATCTGGAGGATTCCGCACCTTCCGTCGGCCTGACGCCGGAGTGGTTCACGCCCACACCTCAGCGCCAGTACAGCCCGTCCCGCCGGGTAGGGGAGAATTCCGCCCATGGTGGTTACATTGGATAGACCGCATTCTATTGCAATATAAACTACAATTTCATTTCTACAAGTACACGTGGACTGAGCCAGGGAAATTACAGAGAAACAGTATATATACAACAATTGATATTTATGTAACATCTTTAATGTAATAAACGTTCAAAAGCACTTAACAGGAACAGTATAAAACAAATCAAGACACCAAGACATCCAAGGAGACATTCAGTCAGATGAACAAAAGTTTTACTCAAAAGTTTTCAGGAGTATCTTAAAGGAGGTAAGTGAAATAGAGAGGAGACAAGATTCTGGAGGGAATTTAAGACGTTAGGTCCAAGGCAACCGATGCGTGATCGCCAATGGTGGAGTGATTAAAATCAGGGATGCTCGAGACACCAAAATTAGAGGGGTGCAGATATCTTGGGAGAGTCGAGAGTCTGAAGGAGATTACAGAATTTAGAGGGGCCACGGTCATGGAGGGATTTGAGAACACAGATGTGAGTCTTAATGGCAATATTTGCTTCACCAGAAGCCAATGTAGATCAGCAAGTACAGGGATGATAGGTGAACGAGATTTGGTGCGATTGAAGATGCAGGTAGCATAGTTTTGGATGGTTTTACCAAGGTTGGTGCGATTGAAGATGCAGGTAGCATAGTTTGGATGGTTTTACCAAGGTGGAATGAGGGAAATCAGCCAGCAATAGTCAAGCCTAGAGGTAATGAGATCATGTTTAACGGTGTCATCGACAGATAAGCGGAGTCAGGGGTAAAGTTGGGCAGTTATGGAGGTGAAAATAGGTGGTCTTAACGATGTCACAAATATGGGGCGGAATTCTCCGCAACGGCTGACGCCGTCGTGAAACCCGGAGTGTTTCACGATGGTGTTGGAGGCCGCTCCTCGTCCCCTATTCTCCCCACCCGGGAGGCTAGGAGCGGCGTTTTGTGGAACTCGGCGGCGCCGGAATGACCGGCCGGCGGCGCCTAATGACATCAGCCGCGCATGCACAGGTTGGCCGGCTCCAACTCGCGCATACGCGGTTGCCGTCTTCCCTCCACTGCCCCGCAAGGACGTGGCGGCTTGATCTTGCGGGGCGGCGGAGGGGAAGAGTACGTCTCTTTGAGACGCCGGCCCCACGATCGGTGGGCACCGATCGCGGGCCAGTCCCTCCCGAGCACAGCCATGGTGCTCATCCCCTCATCCGCCCCCCAGGCCCAAACTCACCTTTCGCGCGATGTTCACGCCAACAGCAACCAGGTGTGGTTGCCGCCGGCGTGAACCCGTTGGGGTCGTCAGGCCGCTCGGCCCATCCGGGCCGAGAATCGCCGGTCGCCGGGAAAAAACGGCGAGCGTCGATTCTCCGAGCGGGGGTGGGAGAATCGCGGGGGGTGCCAGAGCGGCCCTCCCGCGATTCTCCCACCCGGCGTGGGGAGCGGAGAATCGCGCCCATGAGGTTGGAAGTTCATCCTGGGGTGAAATGTGACACCAGAACACGAACAAACTGCTTTAGTCTCAATAAAGATATCAAATGGGCTGGATTCTCCGCAGCCCTGTGCCGAAATCCCGGCAGGCGAGGGGGCGGTGAATCCACTTTTCAGGTCACTGTCCTTGTGGAGTTTGCACATTCTCCCGTGTTGCATGGGTTTTGCCCCACAACCCAAAGCTGTGCAGGGTCGGTGGATTGGCCACGTTAAATTGCCCCTTAATTTGAAAAAATTAATTGGGTACTCTTAAATTTATTTTAAAAAAGAGTGGAGGAGGGCAGGCCAAAGCAACATCAGGCATAACTAACAAGTGTCAGCCTGGTGAAGCTAAAACATGCCAAATAGCAGAAGCAGCCTTCGAGACAGAGCTAAACAATCCCACAACCAGTCCTGCCACAGCCAGTCGAGAATGGTGGACAATTAAACAACGAAGAGAGGCAAAAATTGACATTGACCATTGAAAATGTGGCTGGAGAAGTAATAGGAAACAAAGAAATGGCAGAGTAACTGAATAGTTACTTTGCATCAGTCTTTGCGGTGGAAGACACCAGTGGTATTCCAGAGCTCCAGGTGAATCAAAGGGCAGAGGTGAGTGCAGTGGACCTCATTAAGGAGAAGCTTCTGGGGAAACTGAAAGGTCTGAAGGTGGATAAATCGCCTGGGCTGGATGGACTATACCCCAGGGTTCTAAAAGAGATAGCTGACGAGATTGTGGAGGCTTTGGTGGTGGATCTTTCAGGAATCATTGGGTGCAAAGAGGGTTTTAGAGGATTAGAAAGTGGCTAATGTAACACCGCTATTCATGAAGGGAGGGAGGCAGCAGAGAGGAAATTATAGGCTGGTTAGCCTGACTTCGGTCATTGGTAAGATTTTAGAGTCCATTATTAAAGATGAGATTGCGAAGTACTTTGAAGTGCATGATGAAGTAGGACTGAATCAGCACAGCTTCGTCAAGAGGAGGTCATGTCTGACAAATCTGTTAAGAGTTCTTTGAGCAGGTAACAACTTAAGACAAAGGAGAACCAGTGGATGTGATTTATTTAGATTTCCAGAAGGCCTTTGACAAGGTCCGCATGGGAGACTATTAAATAAGAGCCCATGGTGTAAAGGGTAGAATCCTGCATGGATAGAGCATTGGCTGACTGGCAGAAGGCAGAGAATGGGGATAAAGGGATCTTTCGCCGGATGGCAGCCGTGACGATAATAATAATAATCCTTATTGTCACAAGTAGGCTTACATTAGCACTGCAATCAAGTTACTATGGAAAGCCCCAGTCGCCACATTCTGGCGCCTGTTTGGGTACACAGAGGGAGAATTCAGAATGTCCAAATTACCTAAGAGCACGTCTTTTTTGGGACTTGTGGGAGGAAACCGGAACACGCAGAGGAAACCCACGCAGACACAGGGAGAACGTGCAGACTCCACACAGACAGTGGCCCAAACCAGGAATCGAACCTGGGTCCCTGGTGCTGTGAAGCAACAGTGCTACCCACTGTGCTACCATGCTGCCCATACCCGTGCACACCCTAGTGGTGTGCCTCAGGGGTCTGTGCTGGGAGCACAACTTTTCACAATCTACATTAATGATCTAGAAGAAGGAACTGAAGGCACTGTTGCTACGTTTGCAGATAATACAAAGATCTGTAAAGGGACAGGTAGTATTGAGGAAGCTGGTGGGCTGCAGTAGGACTTGGACAGGCTAGGAAAGTGGGCAGAGAAGTGGCAGATGGAATACAATGTGGAAAAACGAAAGGTTAGGCATTTTGGAAGGAGGAATGGAGGCATAGACTATTTCCTCAATGGGGAAATGCTTTGGAAATCAGAAGTAAAAAGGAGTTCGGAGTCCTTGTTCAAGATTCTCTTAAGGTTAACGTGCAGGTTCAGTCGGCAGTTAGCAAGGTAAATGCAATGTTAGAATTCATGTCGAGAAGGGCAGAATACAAGACCAGGGATGTACTTCTGAGACTGTGGTCAGACCCCATTGGAGTATAGCAAGCAGTTTTGGGGCCCCGTATCAAAGATGTGCTGACCTTGGAAAGGGTTCAGAGGAGGTTCACAAGAATGATCCTTGGAATGAAGAGCTTGTTGTATGAGGAACGCTGGAGGACCCGGGGTTCTGTACTCGTTCGAGTTGAGAAGGATGAGGGGGGGATCTTATTGAAACTTTCAGGATATTGCGAGGCCTGGATAGAGTGGACGTGGAGAGGATATTTCCATTTGTAGGAAAAACTAGAACCAGAGGACACAATCTCAGACTAAAGGATGATCCTTCAAAACAGAGATGAGGAGGAATTTCTACAAACAAGTCCTGGAACAAGTTGGTGAATGGCCTTCACTTTATAGAAGCCCTCCTTATGAAGAAAGATTTAGCAGTTTACGTTTATACTCTCTCAAGGTTGGAAGAATGAGAGATCTAATTGAGGTATAAAAGATTCAAAAGTATTGACAAAGTTGACGTATAGCGAATGCCTCCTCTTGTGGGACAACCGAGAACAAGAGGTCATAGTTTTAGGGTAAAGTGCAGCAGATTTAAAAAAGAGGAGAAATTACTTCTCTCAAAAGGGTCCAGAATCTATGAAATCCACTACCCCAAAGTAAGAAGGATGCGGAGACATTGAGTAAATTTAGTAGATTGATTTGTTTTTAGTTAAAGTTTTCATTTTATACATACAAAAATAAACAAATCTGTGTGGACCAGGTACCACTTACAAAAGCTGAACATAAGAAATAAGCCCCCAGCCACCTCCTTTTTTTGTTATTTTTAAATATTTACAAACAGTGATTGTCATGTATTTACATATAGTTCTTCTCCTCGCGCCCCATCCTCTGTCGGATTGGGCCCTCTGGTGATTCTCCCCCCCACCCTACCCCTCAATGTTTAGGTGTTCTTTAGGGTCTTGCTCTATTTCATTTTATGTGCGTGGGCCCACCCGGCCAGGCTCTATGTCCCATAGCTGACTCGGTTGGTCTGCCGGTTAGTATGAACTTTTCTTTCTTCCCAGGGGTGGGGCTGATGCCCCGCCCCATACCGAACCGTTCGGCCTTGGCCAGCCCCCATTTTCACTTGGGGCCCTTCGGCCCTGCCAGAGGGCGCTGTCCTTTTTGATCTTGCTCTTGGCCCTCCCCGTTGTCTATTCGGGCTGTTCCTAACCCGTCTCTCCTGCAATCCCTCCACCTCTCCCTCCCTCTTGCTGTTCACTGGTGTCTTGTTGGCCCTTCCCCTCACTCTATTGGCTTCAAACAAGTCGTGGAACAAATTGATGAATGGCCTCCACACTTTGTAGAAGTGTGACCCACTTCTGACCGTGACCCTCTTCTGACCCTCGGATAGAAAATTTGATTCTCCACGTATAGATATTCCAACAGGTCTGCCATCCAGCCTGCAGCTTTGGGTGGTGCGGCTGCTCGCCAGCCGAGCATGATTCTTCAGTGGGTGATCAAGAAAGCAAAGGCAAGGGCAGTCAGCCCTCTTCCACATAAATAGTTCTGGCTGGTCTGATACTCCGAAGACTGCCACTTTCAGGCTTGGCTTCACTCTCACCCCAAAACGTTAAGGCTGTCCAGTACCCAACAAGTACAGAAACAAAAGGAAGTAAGGGGAAAAGTGCAAGGCAGAGAAGACATAGTCAGAAATCCATAAGGGCGACAGTACAAGGTACAATGACTGAGGGGAGCACAGTGAATAGGCCCAGTAATAACAAAAGGAATAAAACTGAGATGTTAAGATTCAAAACAGAGGTAAAAAAACCAACAGAAGTGTACTTTATCTGAATGCTCGTAGTATTCGTAATAAAGTAAATGAGTTGGTGGCACAAATCATCGTAAATGACTATGATTTAGTGGCCATTACTGAAACATGGTTAAAGGATGGTCACGACTGGAGTTAAATATCCGAGGTATCAAACTATTCGGAAGGACAGAGTGGATGGTAAAGGGAGGTGGTGTTGCTCTGTTATTTAAGGGATGACATCCGGGCAATAGTAAGGGATGACATCGGTGCTATGGAGGATAAGGTTGAATCCATTTGGGTGCAAATCAGGAATAGTAAGGCGAAAAAGTCACTGATAGGAGTAGTCTATCGGCCACCAAATAGTAACGAGATGGTGGGGCAGGCAATAAACAAAGAAATACTGATGCATGTAGAAATGGTACGGCAGTTATCATGGGGATTTTAATCTACATGTCGATTGGTTTAACCAGGTCGGTCAAGGCAACCGTGAGGAGGAGTTTATAGAATGTATCCGCGATAGTTTCCTAGAACAGTATGTAATGGAACCTACGAGGGAACAAGCGGTCCTAGATCTTGTCCTGTTTAATGAGACAGGATTGATTCATGATCTCATAGTTAGGGATCCTCTCGGAAGGAGCGATCACAATATGGTGGAATTTAAAATACAGATGGAGGGTGAGAAAGTAAAATCAAATACTAGTGTTTTGTGTTTAAACAAAGGAGATTACAAGGGGATGAGAGAAGAACTAGCTAAGGTATACTGGGAGCTAAGACTTTATGGTGGAACAGTTGAGGAACAGTGGAGAACCTTCCAAGCGATTTTTCACAGTGCTCAGCAAAGGTTATACCACAAAAAGGAAGGACGGAAGAAAAGGGAAAATCGACCGTGGATATCTAAGGAAATAAGGGAGAGTATCAAATTGAAGGAAAAAGCATATAAAGTGGCAAAGATTGCTGGGAGATTAGAGGACTGGAAATCTTTAGGGGGCAACAGAAAGCTACTAAAAAAGCTATAAAGAAGAGTAAGATAGAGTATGAGAGTAAACTTGCTGAGAATATAAAAACAGACAGTAAAAGTTTTTACAAATATATAAGACAAAAAAGAATGGCTAAGGTAATATTGGTCCTTTAGAGGATGAGAAGGGAGTTGTAATAATGGGAAATGAGGAAATGGCTGAGGAACTGAACAGGTTTTTTGGGGGTCGGTCTTCACAGTGGAAGACACAAATAACATGCCAGCGACTGATAGAAATGAGGCTATGACAGGTGAGGACCTTGAGAGGATTGTTATCACTAAGGAGGGAGTGATGGGCAAGCTAATGGGGCTAAAGGTAGACAAGTCTCCTGCCCTGATGGAATGCATCCCAGAGTGCTAAAAGAGATGGCTAGGGAAATTGCAGATGCACTAGTGATAATTTACCGAAATTCACTAGACTCTGGGGTGGTCCCGGTGGATTGGAAATTAGCAAACGTGACGCCACTGTTTAAAAAAGGAGGTAGGCAGAAAGCAGGAAATTATAGGCCAGTGAGTTTAACTTCGGTAATAGGGAAGATGCTGGAATCTATCATCAAGGAAGAAATTGCGAGGCATCTGGATAGAAATTGTCCCATTGGGCAGACGCAGCATGGGTTCGTTAAAGGCAGGTCATGCCTAACTAATTTAGTGGAATTTTTGAGGACATTACCAGTGCAGTAGATACAGGGAGCCGATGGATGTGGTATATCTGGATTTCCAGAAAGCCTTTGACAAGGTGCCACACAAAAGGTTGCTGCATAAAATAAAGATGCATGGCATTAAGGGTAAAGTAGTAGCATGGATAGAGGATTGGTTAATTAATAGAAAGCAAAGAGTTGGGATAAATGGGTGTTTCTCTGGTTGCAATAAGTAGCTAGTGGTGTCCCCTCAGGGATCCGTGTTGGGCCCACAATTGTTCACAATTTACATTGATGATTGGAGTTGGGGACCAAGGGCAATGTGTCCAAGTTTGCAGATGACACTAAGATGAGTGGTAAAGCGAAAAGTGCAGAGGATACTGGAAGTCTGCAGAGGGATTTGGATAGGTTAAGTGAATGGGCTCGGGTCTGGCAGATGGAATACAATGTTGACAAATGTGAGGTTATCCATTTTGGTAGGAATAACAGCAAACGGGATTATTATTTAAACAATAAAATATTAAAGCATGCCGCTGTTCAGAGAGACTTGGGTGTGCTAGTGCATGAGTCACAGAAGGTTGGTTTACAAGTGCAACAGGTGATTAAGAAGGCAAACTGGAATTTTGTCCTTCATTGCTAGAGGGATGGAGTTTAAGACTAGGGAGGTTATGTTGCAATTGTATAAGGTGTTAGTGCGGCCACAACTGGAGTATTGTGTTCAGTTTTGGTCTCCTTACTTGAGAAAGGACGTACTGGCGCTGGAGGGTGTGCAGAGGAGATTCACTAGGTTAATCCCGAGCTGAAGGGGTTGGATTATGAGGAGAGGTTGAGTAGACTGGGACTGTACTCGTTGGAATTTAGAAGGATGAGGGGGGATCTTATAGAAACATTTAAAATTATGAAGGGAATAGATAGGATAGATGCGGGCAGGTTGTTTCCACTGGCGGGTGACAGCAGAACTAGGGGGCATAGCCTCAAAATAGGGGAAGTAGATTTAGGACTGAGTTTAGGAGGAACTTCTTCACCCAAAGGGTTGTGAATCTATGGAATTCCTTGCCCAGTGAAGCAGTTGAGTCTCCTTCATTACATGTTTTAAGGTAAAGATAGATAGTTTTTTGAAGAATAAAGGGATTAAGGGTTATGGTGTTCGGCGCCGGAAAGTGGAGCTGAGTCCACAAAAGATCAGCCATGATCTAATTGAATGGCGGAGCAGGCCTCGAGGGGCCGATGGCCTACTCCTGCTCCTAGTTCTTATGTTCTTATGTTCTTATGTAAGTCTGGGGCATGCCCAGAACATGAGTGTGGTTGGCCGGGTCTCCCTGGCCGTATTCATATTTGTCCTCCACTTCCGAGAAGAACCTAATCATTCGGGTTCTTGTTAGGTGCTTTCTGTGCACCACTTTCAATTGCATGAAGTTTAGCCTTTCACAAGTGGAAGTGAAGTTGGCACTAAGTAGGTTAGTGCTATCGCTCCAGATCCCCACCCTATTTCTATCCCTAGTTCTTCCTCCCATATTTCCCATATTTCATCCATTGGGGAGTGTGCCATTTCTTGTAGAGGGCCCCATAGTTCCCCCCCTCTCAGACTTCCCGCGTCCAGTACTTCCTCTAACATTGAGTGTCTCAGGATCCATAGGTATGTGTTGTATCCTTGCGGAAGAAGTTCTTTACCTGTAGGTGCCACAGTTCATTCCCGATGGGTAGTTGTGGTTTTTCTGTCAGTCCCTCCAAGGTCGCTAGTCTGTCCTCTATGTAGAAGTCCCGAACAGTCAGCAACCCCCCATCCTGTCACCACCTCTTAAAGGTGGTGTCTAGCATGGCTGCGTGGACCTGAGGTTGCCTTAGATGCAGGCCATAGGGGACATTTCAGTTAGGCCAAAGTGCTATCTCATTTAATTCAAGGTTCAGAGTGTGGCTATCACCACTGGGCTTGTTGAGTAATTGGCTGGCGGGGATGAGAGGGCTTGAAAGATCGTCCCTGGACAGCTTTCCTCATCCTCGCTGTGGTGAATGTACATCATGTAATTCACACTGTATAGTATTGCGTTCAGACTGTATAGCATTGTGTCCTTGTGGGCTCTGTCTGTGAGCCATTGCGCGGCTCTGTCCACAGGGGGAGATGAGGAGCTTGTACAAGGCTCCACCCTCGCTTTGCCCATGGCTCCTCCCACTAACGGAAGTATAAAGTGCTGCAGCCTTGTGAGTCTGCCCTCAGTTCTTCTGGTCGCAGGCAGGCTCAGTTGTAAGTCTATTAAAGCCACAGTTTACTTCCTATCGTGTCTCGAGTGAATTGATGGTCACATCAATTTAATAGACTTAAGAAAACTACTATGGAATCAGCCCTCAAACCTGGGCGGGCTTTGTCCTGCATACTGGGGGACCCACTGGGCGTAATAGGAGAAGAATCCCAGGCACCTCTTGAGGGCCCTGGGACAATGAGGGAGAGGGAGTTGTAAGAGGGGGCGCATACAGTCCAAGTCGGGGCCCAGGACTCTGTTTTCCACGACATAGCCGAGGATGGCTAGTCTGGTAGTGCGGAAAACGCATTTCTCTTTATTGTAGGTGAGATTGAGTTTCTGGGCGGTTTGGAGAAATCGGTGGAGGTTGGCATCGTGGTCCTGCTGGTCCTGAGGAGTGGCGAAGTTCTGAAGCGGAGAGGGTTCAGGAGAAGAAAGCTCCTGGTCTCCCTGCCTGATTCAGAGTGGCGGCGAGAGCGACCTCTGAGGCGTCTCTCTCTCAGGAACTTCACAATCCCTTCCATGCTGCTTTGCGGGTCTGATATGTAAAGGAGCAGGTCATCCGCATAGAGTGAAACTCTGTACTTCGTTTCCTCTTCGGATTCCTATCCAGTTTTTCTCCGCTCCGAGGACGATCACCAACAGCTTGATTGCCAAGGAGAATAGGAACGGGGTCGGTGGGCATCCCTGCCTATCGCACCAGCTGGAAGTATTCAGAGCTGATGGTGTTGGTCCGTACGCTCGCCGTGGGAGAGTTGGAAAGGAGTTTCACCCAAGCAGTGAACCCTGTCCCCAGCCCAACCCCCTCTTCCTATTGTCACCAACGACTGGCATGTCTAGTCCATCAAGTAACTGTTTCATCCCAAGTCCCCGTCAGGGGAAGGCCTCAAAAGCTTTGTTGACCATTTTTTGATCGGCAACAATCCCCCTTGCTATTCTTCACCTGCGCTATTTCCCTCGTGGCTGCCTGCTTTCTCAGCTGGTGAGCCTGGCTTTGTCTTTATGTTTGTAGAAGGTATCCCCATGTCTGCCGGGGTTGGTGTAACCTGGTTTCCTGGTGGATGGCAGGTTAAAGTCCATTTGTAGCTTTTTCTTCTCCGCCAGAAGCTCTACGGTCCTAACCCTAGTGGGGCAGCGCTTCAACGCTAGACCTTCTGCAATAGTGCAGAGATACTGGGCGGGATTCTCCTGTGCCTGGCAGAACCACTCCGGCCTCGGCCGCACCTTCAGGGACTAGGCCATCCCCGAAGTGGTTGCCGCCCCACCGGACAGCGTGGAAGGCCTTTGGCGTCGTGTCAGCCGGGGCCGATTGGACTCCGCCGGCCCGCGCGGGTCCACGCATGTGCGGGAGCGTCAACGCTGCTGGCATCATCCCCGCGCATGCGCGCGGGGGGGTTCACCCTTCTCGCCGGCCATCGCGGAGGCTGACACGGCCGGCGCTTGGAAAAGAGTGCCCCCACGGCACAGGCCCGCCTACAGATAGGTGGGCCCCGAGCACGGGGCCAGGCCAACGTGGGGGCACCCCCCGGGGCCAGATCGCCTCACGCCCCCCCCAGGAACCCAGAGCTCGCCCGCGCCGCCAGGTCCCGTCGGTAGGGACCTAGTCCAATTTATGCCGGCGGGACCTGCATAGAACGAGCAGGACTTCAGCCCATCGGGGGTCAGAGAATCGCCAGGGAGGCCGCTGCCAAAGGTCGCCGACCGGCACGATTCCCACCCCTATCGAATCTCCACCGCCGGAGAATTCGGCAGCCAGGGGGGCAGGATTCATTCCGCCCCCCGGCAATTCTCCGACCCGGCGGGGGGGTCGGAGAATCCCACCCACTGTTTTAATACAACAGAAATTACCCCTGAAGAGTCACTGAGGTTTTGAGAAAGCTACGTAAAATAGCCGAATTTTGTGAATTCGGAACTTCCCTTTCAGAAATGCTGCGTGAACTGTTTGGTCTGCGGCGTAAACAATGTGGCTATTCAGCGGAAGTAGCTAGCCGAACCATCCCTAGATCTACAGCAGACGGTACAAATTTTGCTTTTGCTTTCCTGCAAAAGCAGGGAAGAGTGCAGGAGATACAGGTGTGATATTGTACGAAGTAAATAATGGCATGATGGGGAAACTGGTCAACTACTGGGTACAATGTAAGAAAAGCTGACTTCGCATGACCTAAAGCCTGAATAAGATCAGAGAAGGTCAAGCTGATCCGAAATGCCTGGACTCCGCAAATTCTGATAAGACTAACTCGTCATAACCCAAAGCAGTCTAAAATATGACAAGATAAGGTCAGGAAGAAACAAATTTCCTCCGACTCTTAAACATTCCATCAAAGGACAAAATAATGGTCTGAGTGACGGACAGAGTCCTGAAAGGTCAGCAAGGTGACTCTTGTTTTATGATAGTGCTTATGTTTATACTTCTGAGCAAATTCCTGATCAAGCTGTAGTCACGTAATCCTGATTCTGAGCGAATTTTCTGTGAGTAGGAATTGAGGTAGGAATCAGCAGTGACACTCCCTGCTCTCCGACCACAACTTTCAGCCAAAACTGCAGTATGTTTGAAAAGAAAGTCTTGTTATGTTTCTTAATGAATGTTGTTGAATCTTTCTACCACAGTCCAGAAGCTGGAAAAAAATTGACTTCTACACAGGGACGGGGCACGTGCCCCCTCCCGGCGAACAACCCCAACAGCTTGATTGCCAGGGAGAATAGGAGCGGGGACAGCGGGCATCCCTGCCTTGTGCCCCTGTACAGCTGGAAGTATTCAGAGCTGATGATGTTGGTCTGTACGCTCACCATGGATAGAAGTTTCACCCAAGAAGTGAACCCTGTCCCCAGCCCAACCTTCTCCTCCTATTGTCCCCCAACAACTGGCATGTCCAGTTCATCGAGTAACTGTTTCATCCCGAGTCTGCTAAGACCAAAACGAGCACTGTAGGGCCTAGGTCCGTCGATCAAAGACCAAGTCGTCCCGACGGGATACCTCCCCGGAATCTATAGAGGGAGGGCCAGGACGTTCTGGGACATAGAATTTACAGTGCAGAAGGAGGCCATTCAGCCAATCAAGTCACCGCCTTGGAAAGTGCACCCCCCTTCAGCCCACACTTCCATCCTCTCCCCATAGCACAGCAACCCCACCTAACCTTTTTGGACTCAGAGCAATTTAGCATGGGCAATCCACCTAACATACACATCTTTGGACTGTGGGAGGAAACTGGAGCATCTGGAGGAAACCCACGCAGACACAGGGAGAACGTGCAGACTCCGCACAGACAGTGACCCCGGAATCAAACCTGGATACTGGAACTGTTAAGCAACTGTTCTAACCACTGAAAATGAATATTCTGACGAGGTTCCTGTTTATTTTTCTTTATACCAAAGGCCTACTTTCAGAAATTGGACACAATCATCTCAGACTCCGTATGGGCGAGGAAGGTGTCGGGTGGACCCTGCTATAGGGGCTGGGGGGCTGGTTGGCATTGCCAAACCTGCTTATTATTGGGCGCCGAATGTGGATAAGATGCGGCAAGGTGGTGGGAAGGACAAAGGGTAGAGTGGGTTAGGATGAAGGAGGAATCTTGGAAGGGGTCCAGTTTGAGGGCTACGGTGACAGCAGCGTTGCCAATGCCTCCGAGTAGGTATACAGGGAGCCCAGTGGTGCAGTCCACGGTGAAGAGATGGAATCAGTTGAGGAGGCATTTTAGGGTGGAAGAGATATCACTGTGTGAGAATCATGGGTTTGAGGAGGGGGGGTTGGATAGTGTAAACAGGATGTGGAAGGAAGTGGGGCTGGCCAAGGTCCATACCTTGTCTCTGTATTTGGAGGAAGGGTTCACCAGTCTAGAGGAGCGAAGGGAGAGGGTAGAGCTGCGACGAGGGGGAGAGTTCAGGTATCTGCAGATTAGGGACTTTGCACAAAAGATCTGGATGGGGTTCCCTAGGTTGCCAGGATACACCCTGCTGGAGCGACTGCTGCTTCCAGATGTGGAAGGGAAGGAAAAAAATAGGGATATATATACAAGTGGCTGGGGGGGAAGGGAGGCAAGGAGGTGGTGAATGTCAAGGAGAAATGGGAAGAGTCTGCACTGAGTGCTGCCTTGGCTGAGTAAGAGTACTTCTTGAAGTTGGGTGAAAACTGGGAGTTAGGTGGAACTGCGAGAAAAGAGAAACTGGCAGCTGATGCTACAAGGGAGAAGTGACTGGTAAGTCTCCAGGTGGAAGAGTCAGAGAGAGAAGGTCCAGGAGCAGCCGGGAATTATGGGAGCAGCTGTCAGAGGGCGGAGCCTAGTGTCCAGCTCACCAGAGTACATTCTGAGCTGCATAAGGAGCAAAGTGGAGACAAGCGGTTGGACCAACAGCATCTTGGGACTGTAAGCGGCTAAACGGTGAATCTGAGGTTTTGACTGGGGGGGAAATTGAAGAGTGACGTCACAGGAAGGCTGTGATTTGATTGGCCAAGAGGGGACCTGCTAAATGTGAATCTAAGTAGTGTGATTGGTAAGTAGTTTTTTCTTTTCATCTATCTATCTTTTTTTTTCGCATTGTAGTTGTATAAGTTAACCTAAGGGTAAAGAAATGGCAGGAGATCCCAGACCAGTGTCATGGTCCTTGTGTGTGATGTGGGAGTTCAGGGACACGTCCATTGTCCAGGGCTCCTTCATGTGGAAGTATGTCCAGCTACAGCTCCTGTTAGACTGCTTGACTCTGGAGTTGCGGATGAACTCATTTTGGAGCATCCACGATGCTGAAGAAGTTGTGGATAGCACATTTAGCGAGTTGGTCACACCACAGATAAAGAGTACTGAGGGAGATAGGGAATGGGTGACCAACAGGCAGAGGAAGAGTAGAAAGGCAGTGCAGAGATCCCCTGCGGTCATCTCCCTCCAAAACAGGTATACCGTTTTGGATACTGTTGGGGGAGATGGCTCACCAGGGGAAGACAGCAGTAGCCAAGTTTATGGCACCTTGGTTGGCTCTGCTGCACAGGGGGCAGGAAAAAGAGTGGTAGAGTTATAGCGATAGGGGATTCGATTGCAAGGGAAGTAGGCAGGCATTCCTGCAGGGGCAAACGAGACTCCAAGAAGATATTTTCCCTTCCGTGCAAGGGTGCTGGATGTCTCAGAGCGGATGCAGGACATTCTAAAGGGGGAGGGTGAACAGCCAGCTGTCGTGATACATACAGGCACCAACTGTATAGGTTAAAAAACGGGATGAGGTCCTACATGCTGAATTTAGGAAGATAGGAGCTAAACTAAAAAGTAGGACCTCAAAGGTAGTAATCTTGGGATTGCCACGTGCTGGTCAGAGTAGGAATGACAGGATAGACAGGATGAATGCGTGGCTTGAGAGATGGTGCAGGAGGGAGGGATTCAGATTTTTGGGACATTGGGACCAGTTCTGGGAGAGCTGGGACCATTACAAATCGGATGGTCTATTACTGGGCAGGACTGGAACCAATGTCCGAGGGGGCTGTTTGCTAGCACTGTTAATAGAACAGTACAGCACAGAAGGGACCGACAGCATCTTGGGACTGTAAGCGGCTAAACGGTGAATCTGAGGTTTGACTGGGGGGGAAATTGAAGTTGGGGAGGATTTAAACTAATGCAGCAGGGGGATGGGAACCAAAAGCCAGTAAGGAGAAAAGTGGAAGGCAGAGATAGATTGAACTGCATTTATTTCAATGTAAGAGGCCTAACGGGCAAGGCAGATGAACTCAGGGCATGGATAGGTACATGTGATTGGGATAGAACATAGAAGAACATAGAATAGTACAGCACAGAACAGGCCCTTCGGCCCTCAATGTTGTGCCGAGCCATGATCACCCTACTCAAACCCACGTATCCACCCTATACCCGTAACCCAACAACCCCCCCCCTAACCTTACTTTTTTTTTAGGACACTACGGGCAATTTAGCATGGCCAATCCACCTAACCCGCACATCTTTGGACTGTGGGAGGAAACCGGAGCACCCGGAGGAAACCCACGCACACAGGGGGAGGACGTGCAGACTCCACACAGACAGTGACCCAGCCGGGAATCGAACCTGGGACCCTGGAGCTGTGAAGCATTTATGCATTTATGCTACCACCATGCTACCCCTGCTGCCCTGTATTATAGCTATTACTGAAACATGGCTAAGGAGGGTAGGGCATGCAGCTCAATGTTCCGAAGTACAGATGCTATAGGAAAGATAGACCTGGAGGTAGTTTTTGATTAGGGCAGTAGAGAGAGAGGATATATCCAGGGTTCACCCACTGAATCTATATATTGTGATTAGAAACAGCAAAACAGCTGTTTCTCATTCGGTTGTTTACGGCGGAAAGCCTAGCCTAGTGTCATCTGGTATCTCAAAAAAGTGACTCGCATGATACATAAGATATATGATAAAATCATGTTTTGGGGACGAAAATTTAGGAGTCGCATGATATGCGAGATCGCAGGATACGCGAGTATATACGGTAGGTAGAACTGAAAAATAAGACGGCTGAGATCACATTTGATAGACTCTACCACAGGCCCCCAATAACCAGCGGGAAATTGAGAAGCAAATATGCAAGGCGATTACAGACAGCTGCCAGAAAAATAGGGTGGTAATAGTGGGGGACTTCTTCTGGAAAATAGAGAAAAAATGTGTCATTTGAAACATGGAAGTCTGGCAATATCTGGTTTGAGAGGGTACAGGGAAAGATCCCACAAAAGGTTATAGCAGCTGCAAAGAGCAGGGTTGTAAAATGCAGATTCTTGCTCACAAACAGGCTTAGCAAACACACCGTTTCATGTGGTAAGCTAAAACAATGGCTCACACCTTCATGGAATGTAACTATCTCAGGAAGCATCTGAAAAAGCATGGATGAGAGTTTCAATTGCATTAAGTGACGAATGTTTAAAACAGGCAAGTCTTCAGTCATAACCAAGTTAAATTTTAGCATACAACTAAACGCAAAGTTTCACACCTTAATTGAAATAAACTCTCTTAGTAAACAGCTGGAAAGGATGGAAGATGCCCAGGTCGAATTTGGTGTCAATTTTAAAGTGTAAAATTCTACGAACATCAAGTCAATTAAAGAAATTGGAGACGACCTGTCTACGAGAAACATCATTTAAGTCAAAATTAAAGGCAAGTTATGAGCTGGGGACAATTGGAAAATTAAACGATTCGAAATCACAGAAATAAAAGTTAACTATTGAAACCAAAGCATTTTTTAATCAGATCTGAGAGGAGACGATATGCCCAAAATGAATAATTAGTTGTAGTAAGATGTTTACATCAAAGATACTTTTAAACTATCAAAGTGAAACAAGCTCATTTACAATAAAGTCGTTAAAACTTAATAACTCTCAGAAAGAGAATATAAACCCAGGGAGCAACAGCAACAGCAACCAGCAACAGGAGAGGAGGGGAGGAGAACTCAGAGAGAGAGAGAGAGAGCTGGGTCATGGGAAAGACAAGGCAAGCAGCCGAGTTTAAACAGTTATACATCTAAGGAAGACTAGGATTTAAACAGGAGTCAGAGTCAGCTTAGAGATAGCTAGCAGAGCCAGCTCTCACAGCTCGGTGCATGGGAAGAACAGGACACAGCAACCGAGTTCACCAGCGAATACAACTCAAGAAGACCAGATTTTAAGAAGATCGATTGCCAAGGTGGGCCTGAAGCAACCAGCAGCCAGAAGCAAGATCTTTTTTCCTTTCTGTAAAGAAAGTGTTTGCAGCTTTTAAAAGAAAAAATATAATAATAAAAATAACTTAACCTCAAAAAGTGGTTATTAGCTTACTTCACTTCCTTAATAACGCAGGACCCAGGACATCGATGCTATTAAGGGGTAAGTAGGTAAAATTCTTCGGTGAAGGTATGGGTTATACCGGGGGATAACTTGAAAAGATAGTTTGACCTGAATAGCACCCACAGAAGCCTGCATTGGAGTCAGGGAGTGAGAATCCCTGTTCACCATTTAGAATATCAACATTTTTTTTTGGTATAGGGGGAATTCTAAGAATAGTGGTGAGTTTTAACTTCAGACTTTAACTTCCCCAATATTAATTGGGACAGCCATAGCACTGGGTGAGGGTTTGGATGAAGAGAAATTTGTCGAGTGTATTCAGGAAGAATTCCTTTCAATATGTGGATGGCGCAACTAGAGAGGGGGCAAAACATGAGTTCCTTTGGAGAATAAGGAAAGACAGATGATGGAAGTGTTAGTGAGGGATCACTCTGGGACCAGTGACCATAATTCCATTAGTTTTAAGATAGCTATTGTGGTAAACCACTGTTGCACCTGTATCAGATGATGTACGGTAGGACCTGTACCGGTAGTCTCTGCTGCTGTATAAATATGCGTGTCCTCCAGCTAGCAGCCATTTCGCCAGCTGCTGTGGGAGGCCACACATCTTATAGCAATAAAGCCTCAGTTGGATTCAACTATAGTCCTTGTCCAATTGATCGTGCCTCAATTTATTGCTATACAATTTTCTAAAAGATGGACCGAATGGTCGACCGGTACGGTTTGCGCCACCTTCCCGTACCTAGACGATGTCACCATCTGCGGCCATGACCAGCAGGACCACGATGCCAACCTCGCCAAATTTCTCCGCACCTCCACTCTCCTCAACCTCACTTACAACAAGAAGTGTGTGTTTAACACGACCTGCTTAGCCATACCCGGCTATGTGGTCCAGAACGGAGTTCTGGGGCCCGATCCCAACTGCATGCGCCCCCTCATGGAGCTTCCCCTCCCTCACTGCCCCAAGGCCCTCAAACGCTGCCTGGGGTTCTTCTCGTACTACGCCCAGTGGGTCCCAAACTATGCAGACAAGGCCCGCCCACTCATTCTGTCCACCCATTTTCCCCTGACGGCCGAGGCGCAACAGGCCTTCGCCCGTATCAGAGCCGATATAGCCAAGGCCGGGATGCACTCAGTAGACGAGACGCTACCCTTTCAAGTAGAGAGCGAAGCATCGGACATCGCCCTAGCCGCCACCCTCAATCAGGCAGGCAGACCCGTGGCATTCTTTTCCTACACCCTTCATGCCTCAGAAATTCGGCATTCATCCATCGAAAAAGAAGCCTAAGCTATCGTTGAAGCTGTGCAGCATTGGAGGCATTACCTGGCCGGCAGGAGATTCACTCTCCTCAATGACCAACGGTCGGTAGCCTTCATGCTCAATAACACATAGCGGGGCAAGATCAAAAATGATAAAACCTTGCGGTGGAGGATCGAGCCCTCCATCTATAATTATGAGATTTTGTATCGCCCCGGCAAACTCAACGAGCCCCCAGACGCCCTATCCCGAGGTACATATGCCCACGCACAAGTAGACCGACTCCAGGTCCTGCATGACAGCCTTTGTCACCCGAGAGTCACATGGTTGTACCACTTCATTAGGCACAAAATCTGCCCTACTCCGTCGAGGAAGTACGGACAATCACCAGGGACTGCCAGGTCTGTGCGGAGTGTAAGCCGCACTTCTACCAGCTGGACCGTGCGAGCCTAGTGAAGGCCTCCCTCCCCTTTGAACGGCTCAGCGTGGATTTCAAAGGGTCCCTCCCCTCCACCGACCGAAACACATATATTCTCAGTGTGGTCGATGAGTACCCCAGGTTCCCCTTCGCCATCCCATGCCCCGATATGACGTCTGCCATCGTCACCAAAGCCCTAAACACTATCTTCGCTCTGATCGGTTTCCCCGCCTATATCCACAGTGACAGGGGATCCTCATTCACGAGCGATGAGCTGCGTCAGTTCCTGCTCAGCAGGGGTATCGCCTCCAACAAGACGACCAGCTATAAACCCCGGGGAAACGGGCAAGTAGAGAGGGAGAACGGGACGGTATGGAGCGGCGTCCAACTAGCCCTACGGTCCAGGAACCTCCCAGCCTCTCGCTGGCAGGTTCTCCCTGATGCACTCCACTCCATTCGGTCACTGCTGTGCACCGCTACTAACACACCCCATGAACGTCTTTTAGCCTTCCCCAGGAAGTCCACATCCGGGGGTGTCGCTCCCGACTTGGATCGCAGCTCCAGGACCAGTCCTGCTCCGTGGGCACGTCCGACTCCACAAGGCGGACCCGTTGGTGGAAAGGGTGCAATTGCTCCACGCCAACCCTCAGTATGCCTACGTGGCATACCCCGACGGCCGCCAAGATACTGTCTCCCTCAGGGACCTGGCACCAGCAGGTTCCACACACACCCATCTCACCGGCCCGGCGCCACCCTCCCCTCCCCCGCGCTCCCAGCATTAACCCCACCAGGACCATCCGTCCTTCCCCTGCCCGCACCCGAGGATGAAAAGGATTTCGGCACGCCCCCGGAGTCACCGAACATCAGGCCAGCACCGATATCGCTGACACCACTACGTCGCTCTCAGCAGAACATCAAGGCACCAGACCGGTTAAGTCTCTAACTGACACCAGACTTCAAAAAACATTTTTTTTGATCAAATACTGTAAATATTAACTCATTGTTGTATATAGTTCTCCACCACCCCCGCCGGACTCATTTCAACAGGGGGTGAATGTGGTAAACCACTGTTGCACCTGTATTAGGTGATGTACGGTAGGACCTGTACTACAGGTCCGCCGGTAGTCTCTGCCTGCTGTATAAATATGCGTGTCCTCCAGCTAGCAGCCATTTCGCCAGCTGCTGTGGGAGGCCACACATCTTATAGCAATAAAGCCTCAGTTGGATTCAACTATCGTCCTTGTCCAATTGATCGTGCCTCAGCTATGGAGAATAATAGTTGAAATTCTAAATTGGGGCAAGGGCAATTTTTATGGTATTATGGCTTTCAAAAGTTGATTGGAGGAATCTGTTGGCAGGCAAAGGGGCGGCTAGTAAGTGGGAGGCTTTCAAAAGTATGTTAACCAGGGTTCAGGGTAAGGCTGGTAGAAGTAGGAAACCCTGGGTGACTTGGGATAATTGTTGATGAGGGTAATGCTGTTGATGTGGTGTACATAGACTCTCAAGACATTTGATACAGTGCCACACAACTTGTGAGAAAAGTTATAGCTCATGAAATAAAAGGGACAGTAGCAATGTCGACACAAAATTAAGTGAATAATAGGAATCAACGGTAATGGTCAATGGAGGAAGGATTGTCGTGATGATTCCATGGGGTTGATTTATATCCCAGTGGATCAGGGATTATGGGAAGAATGCAGGAGAACGTAATGAGAAACATACAAGCCATGATTGAATGGAAGAGCAGACCCGACGAAATGAATGGCCTAATTCTGTTCCTCTGACTTATTGTCTTATGCTATTGGAACTCTTGCTTTCCTGATAATCTAGGTTGGATGTTCCGGAGATAATTTCAACGTTTGTGGATGGTACAAAACTTGGAACCATTGTAAACTGTGAGGTGGACTGTGTACAACCTCGAATAGACAAGACACATTGGTGGTATGGACAAATAGGTGGCAGATGATGTTCAATGCAGAGGAGTGTGGGTGATGCATTTTGGGAGCAAGAACATGGGAGAGGCAAAAAAAAGGGTAACATTCATAAGAGGGTGCAAGAGATGAACTTGGGTTTTTATGTGCATAGGTCATTGAAGGTGGCAGACTTCAGCTGAAATAGTGTGTACAGTCCTTGCTGCCACACTGAACACAATGGAGAATGAGAGGTTCACAAAAATGGTTCCAGGGATGAATAACTTCAGTTATGAGGATAGATTGGAACGGTTGGGGCTCTTTTCCTTGGAGAGAAGGCTGAGAGGGGATCTGATAGATTTGCTCAAAATCATGAAAGGGCTAGACAGAGTCAATACGGAAAAACCGTTCCCCCTCGTAAAAGGATCAAGAACGAGAGGATATAGATTTAAGGTAATTTGCAAAAGAAGCAAACACGATGTAAGAAACGTTTCTCTATCAATAGGACCTCACACTACCCAAACCTATATCTCCCTCCCTCGCACTCACTCCCACCCCGGAGTCCCTTCCTCTCTCATACCCCACACACCCTCCCTCCTTCTCTCGTACCCCACACACCCTCCCTCTTTCCCTCGTACCCCACACACCCTCCTCCCTCATACCCCACACACCCTCCCTCCTTCTCTCGTACCCCACAACCTCCCTCCTTCCCTCGTACCCCACACCCTCCCTCCTTCCCTCGTACCCCACATCCTCCCTCCTACCTCATAACCCACACACCCTCCTTCTCCCCAACCCCACACCCTCCCTCCTTCCCTCGTACACCACACACCCTCCCTTCTTCCCCACACACCATCCCTCCCACGTACCTCATTCTCTGGTACCTCTTTCCATACCTCATTTTGTCCCCCCCCCCCGACATCTTCCCTCTCGCTCTGAACACTCTCTCCCCTCCCTCCAATCTCACCCCTCCGACTGACCTCACACCGCACTCCCTCCCTCCAACCTCACTCACCTCTCCTCGCTCCGACCTCACTTTCTCTCCCTCCCTCTGACCTCTCTCCCCTGCCTCCGACCTCATCTCTCTTCCCCCTCCCTCACACCCTCCTCTGCCACCCTCACACCCACTACCCTCTCCCTCACACCCACTCCGCCTCCCTCACCCCGCCTCCCTCACACCCACTCCACCTCCCTCACCCCCCTCTCCTCCCTCACACCCCCTCCTCCCCCTCACGCCCTCCTCCCTCACATCCCTGCTCCTCCCCCCTACACACCCCCTCCCCGATACCTTCCTCATACCTCACTCCCCCTCCCTCGTACCTCTCTCCCTCCCTCGTACCTCACTCCCCCTCCCTCGTACCTCACTCTCCCTCCCTCGTACCTCACTCTCCCTCCCTCGTACCTCACTCTCCCTCCCTCGTACCTCACTCTCCCTCCCTCGTACCTCACTCTCCCTCCCTCGTACCTCACTCTCCCTCCCTCGTACCTCACTCCCCCTCCCTCGTACCTCACTCCCCCTCCCTCGTACCTCACTCTCTCCCCCTCGTACCTCACTCCCACCCCCTCCCTCGTACCTCACTCCCCCTCCCTCATACCTCACTCTCTCCCCCTCATACCTCACTCCCACCCCCTCATACCTCACTCCCACCCCCTCATACCTCACTCCCACCCCCTCCCTCGTACCTCACTCTCTCCCCCTCATACCTCACTCCCACCCCCTCGTACCTCACTCCCCCTCCCTCGTACCTCACACCCCCTCCCTCGTACCTCACACCCCCTCCCTCGTACCTCACACCCCCTCCCTCGTACCTCACACCCCCTCCCTCGTACCTCACACCCCCTCCCTCGTACCTCACTCTCCCTCCCTCGTACCGCACACCCCCTCCCTCGTACCTCACTCTCCCTCCCTCGTACCGCACTATATGTTTTGACGGTTATCTTCCCGCCACTTGTGCTTGCTCACGTGGCGGATGGTTACGGTTACGTCCAATACCGTGGAGGCTTAGCACAGCCGGATTAATCACCTCAATTACCTTTCTGAGCTGAAGGCCGCTCACGCCATCCCCGTTCTCCTATCCCGCCCCCCACCCCACCCCACCCCGTCTCTCCAGTCGCTGTGGGAAATCTCAGGCACTATATCCCCTGGAGGACCAGCTTCGGAGCGGGAAAGGCGTAAACAGTCCGTCTGCGCGCGCGGCTGCTGCATCCAATGAACAGCATGGCAATGGGGCAGCTGCGGGACCGGTAGCCAATCAGCTGGTGGGGCTGCGGTCGCCATTTTGGGCTGAACTGGGACTCCATCTTGTGAAATATGGAGACAGAGCCGGCCCGAGGCCAGAGGCCCTGGAGACAGAGTTGGCCAGTGCGGCCCGGAGATAGCGGCCCTGCGGGTGGAAACACATACCAGCATTCACCAGATCATTGAGCAGACCCGGTCATTTACCAGATCGAAAGAGAAAATGGTGGAAAATCTCAGCAGGTCTGGCAGCATCTGCAGGGAGAGAAAAGAGCTAACGTTTGGAGTCCAGTGACTCTGTCAAAGCCGTGCTGAGCCACTGGACTCAAAACGTTCACTCTTTTCTCTCCCTACAGATGCTGCCAGACCTGCTGAGATTTTCCAGCATTTTCTCTTTCCTCTCAGATTCCAGCATCCGTTGTAATTTGCTTTTATCCATTCACCCAATCATTCACCAGATCATGCGCCAACATGCCTCCAGTTTCAGTCGCAAACACACTGATTGCTATTACAGGCCTCTGCTTTGTTCCATTAAACATCACTACACTTGTGAAGAATTTTGACGTTATCAAAGAGATACGCGAAGAAACATTGGTCAGCATGGTGGTGCAGTGGTTAGCACTGCTGCCTCACACAGCGCCAAGATCCCAGCTTGTAATCCCAGCTCTGGGTCACTCTGGAATTTGCACATTCTCCCCGCTGTGTGTGGGGGTTTTGCCCCACAACCCAAAGATGTGCAGGGTCGGTGGATTGGCCAAGCTAAATTGCCCCTTAATTGGAAAAAATGAATTTGGTACTCTAAATTTTTTTTAAAGAAACACATTGAATGTTGCTGGACTGGAGAAAGAGATGAAAGGAAAATGATACACACTTGTACACCCACTCAGAAAAGCACCATGGTAACTGACTTCAATGTGATTTTGTAAAAAAAAACATAATACAAAGAGAAATGATTAACAGTGAGACCCTTGATAAGGTTCCATCTTTTTAAAAATAAATTTAGAGTACCCAATTCATTTTTTCCAATTAAGAGGCAATTTAGTGTGGCCAATCCATCTACCCTGCACATTTTTGGGTTCTGGGGGTGAAACCCACGCAAACACAGGGAGACTGCAAACTCCACACAGTCAGTGACCCAGGGCTGGGATCGAACCTGGGACCTTGGCGCCGTGAGTAGCTGTGGTATCCACTGCACCACCATGCAGCCCCAGGTTCCATCTCTGCAGCAGCCTTTGACTTTCACCGGACTAAACGTTCCATCTGACTAAATGAAACCGCTTCATGGGACCCACCATCCAGTCATGTTAGTATCCTGATTGGTTGGTATTTTAATGCTTTTTGATTTAAAAGGAATCTACTGGTAAAATGAAATTATATTCTGTTTTCCAATTTATGCTACCTATCGGTATGAAATCGAACCAGAGTGGCGAGTCAGTGGAGTCGAAAACCTCGACATTTGACCAATCTGGTGAAAACTATCAGGATATCGGGACATTTGGTCAACCTAACCAAGTAGCTTGTCAAGCCTGCCCCACCATTCAACATGATCGTGGAAAACCTTTGGCTTTAGCTCCACTTTCCAGGCTACTCCCAATATCCATGGATTCCCTGAGAGATCAAAAACCTGTCCCAACCTTATATATATTCAATGATGGAGCATCCACAACCCTCTGGGGTAAATGATTACACATTTTCACAACCCCTTAAGTGAAGACATTTTTCTTCATATCAGTACTATCAGGAAAGCAAAGAGAGGATATGTAAAAATATGGCAAGAAATCCAAAGATGTTTCACCAGTACATTAAGAGCAAAAAGATAACTATAAAGAAAGGGATGTACAAGGTAACATATGCATATCAGGATGTACATATGAGTATTTTGTCTCTTCACAAAAAAGAGGGATGATTCAGACATTCTAGCTAATGAGGAAGACTGTGAAATATTGGGTACAGTAAGCACAGTGAGAGAAGTAGTACTGGAGTGCTGACATCCTTGAAGGCAGACAAGTCACCAGGACCAGATAGATTATATCCCAGGAAGCCAGGGAGGAAATAGTGGATACCCTAGGATTATTTTTCAATCCTTACTAAAATGGGTGGGGTACCAGAGGATTGGAGTTCTGCAAAAGTTGTTCCATTGTTTAAAAAGAGTGTGAGAATGGGCCAAATAATTATCAGCCTGTCAGTTTGACTTTGACGGTGGGCAAATTATTAGAATCAATTCTGAGAGCCAGGGTAAATATCACTGAGAAAGACTCAGATTAATCAGGTATAGTCAGCATGATTTTGTTAAGGGAAAATCATGTCTTACGAAATAGAATTTTTTGAGGAAGTAACAAGGATTGATTAGGGTAGTGCAATGGGGTTGTCTACATGGTTTCAGTAAGGTATTTGACAAGATTTGACACATGGCAGACGAGTCAGAAAAGTAAACGCCCATGGGATACAGGGGGATATATTTGCTCATGTATTTGCTTTGTTTGGCCCCTTGTTCCGCACTGTAACCAATCACTTTGTCAATGTACCATTTGTCAATGTACTCTGTTGATTATTCTTTTTGTCTACTATGTATGTACTGTGTACGTTCCCTTGGCCACAGAAAAATACTGTTCACTGTACTTCGGTACATGTGATAATAAATCTAATTCAAATCAAATCAAATATGGTGGTTGTAATGGACAATTTTAGAACATAGAACATAGAACAGTACAGCACAGAACAGGCCCTTCGGCCCTCGATGTTGTGCCGAGCAATGATCACCCTACTTAAACCCACGTAACCCGTATACCCGTAACCCAACAACCTTACACTACGGGCAATTTAGCATGGCCAATCCACCTAACCCGCACATCTTTGGACTGTGGGAGGAAACCGGAGCACCCGGAGGAAACCCACGCACACACGGGGAGGACGTACAGACTCCACACAGACAGTGACCCAGCCGGGAATCGAACCTGGGACCCTGGAGCTGTGAAGCATTGATGCTAACCACCATGCTACCGTGAGGCCCCTAATTTTAATACTTAATATTGAATAACTGCTTAATCGTGTGATTAACTAAATCTGCAGGCGTTTGTGTGTGTGCAAGGTTAGAGAGAGAGAGAGAGAAACTGATATGCCAGCTATATGAAGGACGAGATACTAAAGCCAGGAGAAAAACAACTCCTTATATGGAATGGAGAAATACTAGTAAGAAGAGAAAGCCAGCCATTGTCTACATGAATGCCTGTGTTTAACCTGCTTATCTTTTGAATGTATAAAGACTGAAGGTTGCAGCGCTCGGCGCGCCTTCCTCTCTCTCCTGTGGTTAGAGGAACGTGTCCCCTGCAGAGTTAAGAAATAAACGAACTTGCTCGTATCCATGACTGATTGTTTCTGAGTTTTCCATTTTCCCACCACAGTTCTTGGCGACGAGGATGGGATCCCATGCTTGAGACAGACACTGGGAGATTCCGGGGAGGCGTTAGCGCTGACGCCTTGAGGGCTTTTCACCTCATCGCAAACGCTTCAATTGGCCATCAGCGTGAGAGGACGAAGAATTACTGTGTCACCTCAGCACCGGGATCCGGACTGAAATATGTGGTAAGGAATTGCTCTATTATTAATTATAGACAGTGGTGAACAGTCTCACAGTGACTGGTGGATTTAGACTTGGATCTATCAAACAGGTTGGACCTGTAAAAATACCTAAACGAAAACCAAGCCACCTAAGCGGACGCGCTTACGTGCGGGAGCCTCCGGAGGAAAATCAAGTCACAAGGGATAAGGTCGCTGTGAATCTGGGTCACAAGTATGAGACCGGTCATGGGTAATAGCAATGGGAAAAAACAAACAAATGCTGCAAGTTTAAATAACCCTAAGATACGATACATGTAATTATGGACAAGACTCGGTGAGTCAAGTTAAAATGTGGGTGAAGGAGTGTGGTTTTCCTGAAGGAGGAAGTTTTAGTTTAAGACAATTGGAATTATTAAAAACTCAGTTAGAACAGAGGGCAAAAGAAAGTGGAAAGAAAAGCAAAAAGGAAAAGAGAAACAATAAATTGGGCGGCTTACGGTATGTGGAAAACAGAGGCAGAAATAAGAAATAGATGATCACAGGCGAAACCCAAAGAAACTGCAAATAAAACCAACTCTCTTCAGTGTGTCAAGTCTATTTCAGGTCACCCCATTCCGGATGATCCCAACCTGGATGGCTGCCTCCCGCGCCCAACGGCTCCTCCACAAGTGGCCCCCACGAACCCAGGCCTCCCTCGTGACCGAGCCCTCCACCATATAGTGAAACCCCTCGGGGAACGCCTGAGACGTCCATGGGAACTCTACCGTCAGGAGCTGACCGTCACCCCCTTTACCCAGATATCAGTACCGTGACTACATCTGACTCCCCAGTAGTTCACCATACCCGGAGTAAGGAATCGTGCAGACCTAAATCTGCCCTTCCAGATGCACCAGAACCGTTTAATTATCACAAAGGCGACGAAGAAAGGGAAGGAGACAGTAAATTTCTCGGCAGTGTCCTCAATGCTCCAATGATAGAGGTGGCGGGTCCGGAAGTACAACCGATACTTGTCCACAGACCGTGGACAACGAAAGACATTGAATGTGCCTATGAACAACTCCCAGATCCCAGAGAAGCGGGAGGCCAGAAATTTGCAGGCGAGGTACGCAAGTTCTGCCTCGAGTTTCGGCCCACGTCTCATGAGATGCGGCGATTATTGGGGAGGAAATTGGGCGCAGACATCTCCAAGATCCGATACAATTGGCCAGATGATAATGTACGAGCTCGCAGCGCCGGCCCTAGGGTTGCTGGCGCCCCGGGCAAGCTGAACTTCGGCGCCCTGGGGGGGCGGGGCCGAGGGGGGGCGGGGCCGAGGGGGGGGGCCGAGGGGGGGGCCGGACCGAGGGGGGGGGCGGGGCCGGGGGGGGGCGGGCAGAGGGGGGAGCGGACCAAGGGGGCAGAGGACCGAGGGGGGGCCGCCCTGGGGGAGGGCGGCCACCGCGCATGCGCTGGTTGGCACCGGCCCAACTGTGCATGCGCGGGACCGAGTCTCTGGCGCCCCCTAGCACATGGCGCCCCGGGCAACTGCCCGAGTTGTCGGTGCCTTGAGCCGGCCCTGCGAGCTCGCCAAGTTCAACCAGACCATGCAGATAATGTGCCTTATAACGCCTTTGTTACAGGTCTGGTGGACGCCTGTCAAACTGCCTTTCCGGTAAGAATGGATATGACAAAAATTGCCATGTGTAAGCAGCGTGACGGTGAAACTGTGTCCCAGTACCTGACCCGGCTCACAGAAGTGCATAACACTCATAGTGGACTTACACCACCAGCTGACATGAATACAGCTGAAGTGACTCCGTATGAGGCACATCTGCAGAACAGTTTTATGAATGGATTAAGTGAGGACATCGCTAAGAAGGTGAAAAATACATGTATTACATGGGACACAGGGAAACTCAACTTAATCGAACAACACGCCATACACGCTGAAAAGCTACTGACACTAGAAAAGGCGAAGAAAACAAAAGGAGCGAGGATCAGAGTCACCAAGCACAGCTAACTATGATGCAGATGGTGACACAGGTTGCAGAAGATCAGCAACGAGGAAGAGGTAGAGAACGGACATGAGGAAGAGGCAGGGGAGGTCGAAGGTGAGGACGCGGTAAGACGGATGGGTGTTTCACGTGCGGAGGCAAGGACCACTGGGCAAGAGACTGCCCAACAAAGAGACAAGAAGGGCCAAGAGACGATGATGACAATGGTAATTGACAAAGGGGAGGAGAGGACGATGGAGGTATGCCTGAAGGAGCGGGTGAGTCCAAAACCTTGATGCTTTGCAATGAAGAACCGCTTAAGCTAACCTCTTGTACTAACGTTCTTGAAAACTTTACACAGACTATAGAGAGTGTGATGCATGAATCTAAACCGCGAGGCACTTATGTTAAGTATAATGAAGAATTCTATCGACGAATGCCAGTGTACGTATTAACTGTGGAAGGGGAAAGACTTACGTTTTTAGTTGACTCCAGTGCGGGAAACTCTGTGATACAGATTAGTCAATTAAAGGCACCGATTAAGATGAGTGGGAGGTACCTGAACTCCATCGGGGCATCTGGCATCATAGTACAAGAACAATTTACTGCACCCTTAATGTGTGAGACTAATTATGGAGAAAGGTTTAAATTTGCATTTTTACTCTCTAGGCGTTGCCCGATTAATCTCATGGGACGGGATTTGATAGGAAAATTGGGACTTAGCCTGATCAGCACCCCAGAGGGACTAAGGGTTACGGAAGGAGAGGAAATAGCATTCCAAGGAGTTAAATTTGACGCCAGACCTCTGATGTATATTTATGAACAGAGATTGACTCCAGCGGCAGTGAGTTCAGTAAACCGAGCACTCATGGGAGAAGCACGCAAACGCGTTAACCCTATTAACACTGACTTTATGTCCGAGGAGAATCTGCACTGCACAGCACACATTCACTTGGGGGGACCAGATAATCAATATGAGAATGAATGGTTCGGGAAGTTGCAAAAGTCTGAGGTGCTGCTGATACGGGAGTTATATTGGGATGAGCATAGGTGCGCTGCAAGTATAGACCTGTCTAGAATACGTCTGAGATCGGGAGTACCACACCCCTTTACAATAGAATACTGTCTGAGATCGGGGGGACCACACCCCTTTACAATAGAATACTGTCTGAGATCGGGGGTACCACACCCCTTTACAATAGAATACTGTCTGAGATCGGGGGGTACCACACCCCTTTACAATAGAATACAGTCTGAGATCGGGGGTACCACACCCCTTTACAATAGAAGGGTCACACCCCCATGTATCGTTAGCAAAAGGGCGCAATAGACAATGGAAAGATTTGGGACTGTGTGTCCTTAAAAATCTCAAAGTCAATGATTGGACACTGCTTTCAGACACAACTGTGTGGTTCAGTACGAATATGCGAGCTTATAAAAATAATCCTAACTGGCTATCTCAGGCAGAGAGAGTGGTGGAAATAGTCCCCGCCTCGGATCAGAGCCATAGGGGAACAACCTGGAGTTTTGTACAAATTACTGCCGATGACCCTCGACTGCAGACAGTTCCGGGGAAACTTTGGGCAAAGGGAAAACATGATGTGGGTCTAATACGCGATTGTGAGCCCGTAAAGATTACACCAAAGTCTGATTATAGACCATGCAGAACACAGTATCCGTTAAAACCCGAAACGGTAGAAGGGATCACCCCCGTATTCAATTCAATATTGAAGGCGGGAGTCATAGTACCCTGCGAAAACTCACCAGTGCGTACACCGACTTTCCCTGTAAAAAAGGCGACTCTCCCGGGAGAACCCGAGGGATGGAGGTTTGTACAGGACTTGCAGGCAGTCAATGATGCTGTTATGGCCAGAGCCCCTAATGTTCCGAATCCATATACCATTTTGGCACAGATCCCACCCGGGAGCAGGTGGTTCTCTGTAGTAGACCTCGCTAATGCATTCTTTAGCATTCCTGTTCACCCAGACAGTCAGTACTGGTTTGCTTTTTCATTTAAGGGAAGTTCTTATACATTTACAAGGTTATGTCAGGGATATTGTGAATCGCCACCAGCTACAACGAAGCATTAAAAAAGAGTTTGGAGCCACTAATCCTGTCCCCAGGATCAGCCCTCCTACAGTATGTAGACGATTGTCTAATCGCAGCTCCAACCAAGGAGCAGTGTGAGCAAGACACATTGGCACTATTATGCCATCTAGCTGAGGAAGGACACAAGGCAATCCTTTCAAAATTGCAGTTTGTGCAAGAACAAGTAAAGTTTCTGGGACATTTAATATCAGCACAGGGTAAGACCTTAGGACAAAGCAGAGTGAAAGCAATCCAAGAAATCCCTAAACCCAGTTGATGTCCTTCTTGGGGGTGTGCTCATATTGTAGAATGTTTATTCCCAACTATGCCGTCCTCGAAGCCCCTCTGAGTGACATAGCCCACGGGAAGGGCTTGCAAGCCCACAGTACACTCAGCTGGACCCCAGAAGCAGAAAAGGCGTTCAGCGACTTGAAATTGGCTTTACAGTCTACACCGACCCTAGGAATTGCCAACCCAGATAAACCTTTTACCCAAACGGTAGATGAAAAACAAGGCTGCATGACGTCCGTGCTGTTACAAGAGCACGGAGGGAAACTTCGGCCAGTGGCATATTTCTCTGCTAAATTGGACCCAGTAGCAGCGGGGCTGCCTACTTGCCTGAGAGCAGTCGCAGCTGCCGAAAAAGCAATAGCAGTCTCTAGAGATATCGTGGGATACAGTGAATTAACTTTGTCGGTACCACATGCAGTCTCACTACTTCTGCTAGAGCAAATAACAGCTCATATGTCTGCAGCAAGGTGGTTAAGATATAACACGGTCCTGCTGGAAATGCCAAACATTATAGTGAAAAGATGTACCATACTTAACCCCGCCACTCTTCTTCCCACCGCAGTGATGGGGAATCACATGATTGTGTTGCTCTAACTAATGAAGTTTGTAGTCCGTGGCCTGACTTGCAGGATACCCCCCTACAAAATCCCGACATGGAACTGTTTGTGGATGGGTCTGTGTTCAGAGATCGAGAAGCGGGCCAGAACTGTGTGGGGTATGCCATAGTCACATCACACAACATACTAAAAGCAGAGCCGCTTCATAGACACCTCTCCGCACAAGCTGCAGAACTGATAGCCCTTACAGAAGCATGTAAACTTGCAGAAGGCAAGTCCGTTACTATCTACGCAGACAGTGGATATGCCTTTGGGGTGACTCATGATTTCGGAACCTTGTGGAAACATAGGGGATTCTTAACATTAACAGGCAAACCAATCACGCACCATGGGCTGATTTCTGATCTCTTGGACGCAGTCCTCTTACCTAAGTGTATTGCAGTCTGTAAGTGTGACGCACATACAGGGAAAACCGATCCAGTCTCACAGGGAAATGCAAGGGCGGATGCGACAGCAAAAGCAGCAGCGCAAAAACCTATCAGTGATAATGTAAACATGCCAATGCTAACAGTTCCTATCCCAACAGCGGACATACAAGACCTGCAAACACAAGCCTCACGGGAAAAAAAGAAAGAATGGTCAAAGGCAGGGGGTAAGGTAAAAGAAGGGGTATGGGACTTCCGGTGGCGGCGATGACGTAGGAAGCCGCACATTTGGGAGCTCCCGATTCAAACGGACTTTTCGGCTCTTTTTAGAGCCCAAAACGGAATTTTTTCGACGTCTCCCGGTGAGACGGTGTGGTGATCAACTTTCTCCATATTTAATGCCTCGAACTCGGAGTGGAAAGCAGGAAAAAACGGCAGCAGCTCCCCAGAAAAAACGGGGGAAGGATTCCAAAATGGCGGCCGGCGGAGCACCAGAGGAGTGGAGGCTGTGGGCACAGGAGCAGCAAGCTGCTCTCCTGCGCTGTTTTGCAGATTTTAAGGCTGAGATGCTGAGCTCTCTGCAGGAAACGAATAAAAAGCTTGCGGAGATTCAGACGACCCAGGGTGCTGCCATCCAGGCGTTGCAGGAGCAGGCCGCTGAACGAGAGGAGGAGGCCGTGGTCCTCGTGAGTAAGGTGGAGGGACACGAGGCACTCCATAAGAAGTGGCAAGAGCGCTTCGAGGAGCTTGATCTCCGCATGAGGCGGAAGAATCTGAGGATCTTGGGCCTTGCGGAGGGGCTGGAGGGGTCGGATCTGACAACCTACGTGGCCATGATGCTGAACTCGCTAATGGGGGCAGGATCTTTCCATCTGCCCCTGGAGCTCGAGGGAGCCCACAGAGTACTGGCCAAGAGGCCTAAGTAGAATGAACCCCCGCGTGCGGTGCTGGAGAGGTTCCACCGGTTCAGTGATCGGGAGTGTGTGCTGCGCTGGGCCAAGAGGGTGAAGAGCAGCAATTGGGAGAATGGGGTAGTACGGATCTACCAGGATTGGAGTGCGGAGGTGGCTAAGCAGCGGTCCGGGTTTAATCGGACGAAGGAGGTGCTCTATAAGAAGAAAATAAAGTTTGGAATGTTGCAGCCGGCGCGCTTGTGGGTAACTTATTTGGAGCGGCATTATTATTTTGATTCCCCAGGGGAGGCGTGGGCCTTTGTGCGGACGCAGAAGCTGGACTCAAACTAGGGGTTGGGGGTTGCGGGGTCGGTTGTAATGCTTTATTGCTGGTTTCTGCTGTTGCTGTGTTTTTTCTGTACTTTTGTAATTTTGATATGGTTATTTATTGGGGTATTCTTTTGTTTTTTGTTGGGGGGATTGTTTGAGTTTTGTATTTTGCGGGGGGGTTGGGGGGTCTGTTGTATTCTGTATAGGGTTGGGGGTATGGAGTGGGGCTGGTATTTGGGAGCTGCGTCAGAAGGGTGTGGTGGGGCAGTGCGAAAGTGCGGGCTTTCCTCTGGTTTCCCGCGTTGCGGGGCTGGGGGATGGAGATGATGACGGGGGGGGGGGGGGGGGGGGGGGTGGGGGTCGGGGGGGGCCTTAACTGGTTCCTCCCCGCGCTGGAGAGGTGCCTTGAGGAGTGACAGGATGGGGGACGATCCCACTTTGGGAGGGGTCGGGTTTTTGGCGGGAGTTTCCGGGGTCAGCAGAAGTTAGCTGACCCACGGAAGTACAATGGAGGACGGGTCGCGGCTAGGAGCGTTCCTAGCCTGGGGGGGGGGGGGGTGGGGGGGGGAAGGGGAATACCGGGTTGCTGCTGGCAGGGTCAGGAAGGAGCTGGTGTGGGCCGGGGGGACAGAGGTGAGGTGTTGTCGCCGTGGGGACTGGGTCGGGCGGGGGGTGCTGGCCTGGGGCGGGCAGTCGACGGGCTATGGCTAGTGGACGGGGGAGGGGGGCGGGACGCCCTCTGATCCGGTGGTCACCTGGAATGCGAGAGGACTGAATGGGCCGGTGAAGCGGTCTAGGGTACTTGCTCATCTGAGGGGGCTAAAGACAGATGTGGCAATGCTTCAGGAGACCCACCTGAAGGTGGCGGACCAGGTCCGTCTGAGGAAGGGGTGGGTGGGACAGGTTTTCCACTCCGGGTTGGATGTGAAGAACAGGGGAGTGGCGATTCTGTTGGGGAAAAATGTGTCGTTTTAGGCATCTGAGGTGGTGGCGGATAAGGGGGGTAGGTTTGTTATGGTAAGGGGCAGGCTACAGGGCGAGAAGGTGGTACTTGTTAGTGTGTATGCCCCAAATTGGGATGATGCGGGCTTTATGAGGCGTATGCTGGGACGTGTCCCGGATCTAGAGGCGGGAGGTCTGATTATGGGGGGGGACTTCAATACGGTGTTGGATCCTTCACTGGATCGGTCCAGTTCAAGGACGGGTAGAAGGCCGGCGGCGGCCAAGGTGCTGAAGGGGTTTATGGACCAGATGGGATGGGTGGACCCATGGAGGTTTGTGAGGCCGAGGGCACGGGAGTACTCTTTCTTCTCCCATGTACATAGGGTTTATTCTCGGATAGACTTCTTCGTGGTGAGTAGGGGACTGATTCCAAGAGTGGAGGAGGCCGAATATTCGGCCATTGCAATCTCCGACCACGCTCCGCATTGGATGGAGTTGAAGATGGGGGAGGTGCGGGACCAGCGCCCGTTGTGGCGGTTGGATGTGGGGTTGTTGGCGGAGGAGGAGGTGTGCAGGAGGGTCCGGGCAAGTATTGAGGGGTACCTCGAGGTGAATGATACGGGGGAGGTCCGGGTGGGGATGGTCTGGGAAGCCCTGAAGGCAGTGATTCATGGGGAGCTGATATCCATCCGGGCACACAGGGAGAGGAGTGAGAGGGATAGACTGGTGGGGAAGATCCTGGAGGTAGATAGGAGGTACGCTGAGGCACCAGAGGAGGGATTGTTGGGGGAAAGGTGCAGCCTACAGGCTAAATTTGATTTGTTGACCACTAGAAAGGCGGAGGCACAGTGGAGGAAGGCACAAGGGGCAGTGTATGAACATGGTGAAAAGGCGAGTAGGATGCTGGCTCATCAGCTCCGCAAGCGGGATGCGGCAAGGGAAATTGCTGGAGTGAGAGATAAGAGTGGGAATGTGGTGCGGAAGGGGGTAGAGGTGAATGAGGTCTTCAAGGACTTTTACGGGGAACTTACCGGTCGGAGCCAACGGTGGAGAGGAGGGGAATGGAGAGTTTTCTAGACGGGCTATCTTTCCCGAAGGTGCAGGAGGAGCAGGTGGAGGGGTTGGGGGCGCCGATTGAGCTGGAGGAGCTGGTTAAGGGGATCGGGCAGATGCAGTCAGGGAAGGCGCCGGAGCCGGATGGGTTCCCGGTGGAGTTTTATAAAAAGTTTGTGGACCTAGTGGGCCCCCTGCTGGTGCGGACACTTAATGAGGCGTGTGAAGGGGGGACTTTGCCCCCAACAATGTCGCGAGCGCTGATTTCTTTAATCTTAAAGAGGGACAAGGACCCCCAGCAGTGTGGTTCATACAGGCCCATATCTCTCCTTAATGTGGATGCCAAGGTGCTGGCAAAGATCCTGGCCACCAGGATAGAGGACTGTGTGCCAGGGGTTGTACACGAGGACCAGACAGGTTTTGTTAAGGGAAGGCAGCTGAACACGAATGTGCGGAGGTTGTTGAATGTCATCATGATGCCGGCGATTGAGGGGGAGGCAGAGATAGTGGTGGCGCTGGATGCGGAGAAGGCCTTCGATAGAGTGGAGTGGGGGTACTTATGGGAGGTGTTGGGGAGGTTTGGATTTGGTGAAGGGTTTATTAGATGGGTGAGGCTGCTATATGAGGCCCCGATGGCGTGTGCGGCCACGAATGGGAGGTTGAGTACTTCCGGCTTTATCGAGGGACCAGGCAGGGTTGCCCCCTGTCCCCCTTGTTGTTTGCATTGGCAATCGAAACGTTGGCGATGGCATTGAGGGATTCAGGAAGGTGGAGGGGTTTGGTGCGGGGTGGGGAGGAACATAGGGTGTCGTTGTATGCCGATGACCTGCTACTGTATGTGGCGGATCCGGTGGGAGGGATGCGGGGAGTGATGGAGCTGCTAGCTGAGTTTGGGACCTTTTCAGGCTATAAACTAAATCTAGGCAAGAGTGAGGTGTTTGTGGTGAACCCTGGGGACCAGGAGGAGGGAATTGGTAGGCTCCTGCTTAGGAGGGCAGGGGAGAGTTTTAGGTACCTGGGGGTGCAGGTGGCCAGGGACTGGGGGACTCTTCACAAGCGTAATTTCAACAGGCTTGTGGATCAGATGGAGGAGGAGTTCAAGAGGTGGGACATGCTGCCACTGTCGTTAGCGGGGAGGGTGCAGTCCGTCAAAATGACGGTGCTTCCGAGGTTCTTGTTCCTCTTTCAGTGCCTGTCCATCTTCATCCCCATGGCCTTCTTTAGGAGGGTGACTAGCAGTATTTTGAGCTTTGTGTGGGCGCATGGGACTCCGAGAGTGAAGAGGGTTTTCCTGGAGCGAGGGAGGGATAGAGGCGGGCTGGCGCTGCCCAACCTTGGGGTACTATTGGGTGGCCAATGTGTCAATGGTGCGTAAATGGGTGATGGAGGGGGGGAGGGGCAGCGTGGAAAAGAATGGAGATGGCGTCATGTAGAGGTACAAGCCTGGGTGCCCTGGTAACGGCGCCGTTGCCGCTCTCCCCTAAGAGGTATACCACGAGCCCGGTGGTGGCGGCGACCCTACGAATCTGGGGACAGTGGAGACCGCATAGGGGGGAAACAGGGGCTCGATGGAGGCTCCATTAGGTGGAAATCATCGGTTCATCTCGGGGAACACTGATTGGGGATTTAGGGGGTGGTATAGGGTGGGCATCAGTAAATTGAGGGACCTGTTTATTGGCGGGAGGTTTGCGGGCCTGGGGGAACTGGAAGATAAATTTGGGCTCCCCCAAGGGAACATGTTCAGATACTTGCAGGTAAAGGCGTTTGCTAGGCGACAGGTGGAGGAATTTCCTTGGCTGCCCTCGTGGGGGGCGATGGACAGAGTGCTTTCGGGGGTGTGGGTCGGAGAGGGGAAGGTGTCTGACATTTATAAGGTAATGCAGGAGGTGAAGGAGTCGTCAGTGGAGGAGCTGAAGGCTAAATGGGAGGGGGAACTAGGGGAGCAGATAGAGGATGGGACTTGGGCGGATGCCTTGGAGAGGGTCAACTCTTCCTCTTCATGTGCGAGGCTTAGTCTCATCCAATTTAAGGTGCTGCATCGGGCCCATATGTCTGTGACTCGGATGAGTAGGTACTTTGGGGGTGAGGACAGGTGCACCAGGTGTTCGGGGAGTCCAGCGAACCATGCCCATATGTTTTGGGCATGCCCAGCACTGGAAGAATTCTGGAAGGGGGTGGCGGGGACGGTGTCGAGGGTGGTTGGATCCAGGGTCAAACCAGGTTGGGGACTCACGATTTTTGGAGTTGCGGCGGAGCCGGGAGTGCAGGAGGCGAAAGAGGCCGGTGTGCTGGCCTTTGCGTCCCTAGTAGCCCGGCGGAGGATCTTGCTGCAGTGGAAGGATGCGAGGCCCCCAAGTGTGGAGACCTGGATCAGTGACATGGCGGGATTTATAAAATTGGAGAGGGTCAAATTTGCCCTGAGAGGATCAGTACAAGGGTTCTATAAACGGTGGCAGCCTTTTCTGGACTTTCTGGCTCAAAGATAGGTATCTTGGTCAATGGCAGCAGCAACCTGGGGGGGGGGGGGGGGGGGGGGGGGGGGGGGGGGGGGGGGGGGGGGGGGGGGGGGAGAAGGAGGGTGTTCTTTATTGTTTCTTTTTTTTATATGGTTATTTAACTTAATATTGTGTTAATTTAAGTTGTTGTTAATATGTTTTGTTGTTCATTGAGGATGGGCGAATGTTTATGACTGTTATCATTATTGTTATTGTTGGTATTTTATTGCGGTTCGTTGTTATATAAATACAAAATTTTTCAATAAAAATTATTGAAAAAAAAAAGAAGGGGTATGGTACGGCCCCAATGATAAGCCATGTCTACCGAGAGCGCTATTTCCTCATTATGCTAAGTTGACACACGGCAAGGACCATGTGTCAAAAGGAGGGATGTTCAAGAGTATCGCTGCACATTGGTACACCAGAGGCTTTACTAGTTACTCCCAGAAAACTTGTGAGCGATGTGTTATTTGTGCTACCAATAATGTGGGGAGAGGAATTAAGATAAGCCCAGGGGCGCACCCAGAACCACTGAGACCCTTTGAGCATATTCAAATAGACTTTATTGAGCTAACCCCAAGTGAAGGGAAGAAATACTGCCTAGTAATGGTTGACATGTTCTCTAAGTGGGTAGAGGTGTTCCCTACAGCCAAACAAGATGCTAGTGCAGTAACCAAGGCCCTGTTAACTGAAATCATTCCACGATGGGGCATCCCAGAGAAAAGCAGCAGTGATAATGGCAAGCCATTTGTAAACCAGGCTCTTAAGCAGGTAGGAGAATACCTAGGCATTGATCTAAGGCAACACTGTGCATACCATCCAGCGAGTGGAGGAGCTGTAGAAAGGGAAAATGCCACACTGAAAAATAAGCTAGCAAAGTGTTGCGATGAAATGGGAATACCATGGACGAAAACCCTGCCCGTAGTACATGAGGACTAGGGTCAGAGGTAGAGCCAATTTAAGTCCGTTTGAAATATTATTCGGCAGACCACCCAACACTGGAATTGAGCCAAAACCCGTCGTGAGGACCCTGACTAGCCATTGTGAGGATGAAATGTTACGTTACTGTACAAAACTCTCTGCAATTTTATCTCAGGTGCAAGCTCAAGTGAAGGAAGCCCTGCCACAACCGGCTGAGGGGAAGTTGCACGACCTGCAGCCAGGCGACTGGGTAGTGGTGAAAGACTTCAGGAGGAAGAGCTGGAGAGCTAGACGGTGGCTGGGACCATTCCAGGTGCTCCTTGTGACGCAGACAGCGATAAAGGTAGCAGAAAGAGCAATGTGGATTCACGCTAGTCATTGTAAGCGGGTGCCAGAGCCCCAGCTCACACCGGACAAGTCAACATGAAAGGGGTAATGTCGCTTATCATGATGCTTATGCCGGAACTGGTAATGGGAAAAGCGTATTGGGCTGGAGAGGTTACAGTGACATCAACCAGAGGAGAGAAAGGCACAGCAGCAGCCCTCAACAAGATCAATGGGTTGGCGTAGTCAGTTCTGAAGCTGGCCAACGAGACTGAAGCAGCCCTGACTATGGTAGATGGAGAGATGACAGCAATTAGGACCGCCGTGATCCAACACAGGCTGGCCCTGGACATCCTGTTAGCAGAAAGAGGGGGTGTCTGCAAATTGCTTAACATGTCCTGCTGTTTTTACATACCTGGTGAGCATGAGAACATAACCAATATCATTAAGCACATGCGAGAGGCTATTCGAGTGCCCCCAGCAGCCGATGACTCCTGGTTTGTATGGTTCACCGGGTTATGGGGAGGCTGGGGGTACTGGATAATACATGTGATAATACCAATCGTAATCGTGTTCATGTTTTTGTTGTGTATAGGACCATGCATCTGCCAATGCCTACAGAAAGCAGCTATAGCAAACCTGTCCCGCAGTTACCGGATGTTGAAACTATCTGACCCAACAGCAGCAAGGGAACACGTTGACTTAGAGGAGGCAAACCAGTGGATACCTCCATTCGAGAATGAACTGTCAATAGACTAATCTTCTGTATCATATAGCTATAATGACAACCTGTTTCCCATTTTATGTACCAAAGATTAATGATGGTATTATTGAAAAATCTACAGGAGTACGATAATACCTGATGTACGTTCATTGAGCAAACATTTGTTTAACAATAAGGGAATGTAGATACTGCTTAGGTGACTGGCTGCGATTAAAATTTTGATAGATGTTGTCATTAGGATGACAAAAAGGAGGGAATTGTAATGGACAATTTTAATACTTAATATTGAATAACTGCTTAATAGTGTGATTAACTAAAGCTGCAGGCGTTTGTGTGTGTGCAAGGTTAGAGAGAGAGAGAGAGAGAGAGAGAAACTGATATGCCAGCTATATGAAGGACAAGATAGTAAAGCCAGGAGAAAAACAACTCCTTATATGGAATGGAGAAATACTAGTAAGAAGAGAAAGCCAGCCATTGTCTACATGAATGCCTGTGTTTAACCTGCTTATCTTTTGAATGTATAAAGACTGAAGGTTGCGGCGCTCAGCGCGCTTTCCTCTCTCTCCTGTGGTTAGAGGAACGTGTCCTCTGCAGAGTTAAGAAATAAACGAACTTGCTCGTATCCATGACTGATTGTTTCTGAGTTTTCCTTTTTCCCACCACAGTGGGTTGGATCCAGAATTGACTCAGTACCAGGAAACAAAGGGAAATGGTCGATGGATGATTTTGTGAATGGAAAGAGGGTTCCAGTGATGTTCGACAAGGCTCAGTGTTGGACTCCCTGCTGTTTGTTGTATATTTTAATAATATGCACTTAAATGTGAAAGGCATGATTGGAAAATTTGATGACACAAAAATCAGCTGTGCAGTTGATAGTGAAGAGGATAGCTGTGGACTCCAGGATGATATAAATAGTTTGGTTGAGAGGGCAGAGAAATGGGAAATGGAATTCAATCCGGAAAAGTGTGAGGTAATGCATTTTGGAAGGGCAAACTATTCAAGAATCCTAATATTTTATTTTAATTTTGTAAGACAAAGGAAAGAATATCTCACTCCAGGAGTGATTTCACACAAAATAGGGATATTGAAACAAACTTCATTTCTAACACAGTATTCAAATATCTTTAACATCGCACAAGAAAATAGTTTACCATTTGTTACAGGTGGCATGATGGTACAGTGGTTAGCACTGCTGCTTCACAGTGCCAGGGACTTGGGTTCAATTCCAGCCTCGGGTCACTGTGTGGAGTTTGCACATTCTTCCTGTGTCTGCGTGGGTTTCCTCTGGGTCTCCAGTTTCCTCCCACAATCCAAAAATGTGCAGGTTTGGGGGGGGGGCATGCAGTTACGGGAATAGGGTGGGGGAGTGGGTCTGGGTGGGGTGCTCTATCAGGGGGCCAGTGCAAACTCAATGGGTCGAATGGCCTCCTTTGCATTGTAGGAATTCTACGATATCCTGGGCAAGTACACAGTCAATTCCAGCCCCACTATTCCCGGAGTCACAATACAAGTGAATTAACTAATAACTTATAAAAATTCCCCAAACCTTCGGCCCTTGGCTGCCCAATAATTACAGTCACTAGGTTTGTACGTTGAAACACAATTACTGTTTATTTATAACTAGAACAAATATGAAATATACAGTAAACACAGCTGCTAAATGTCGAGCTAATACCTGGCTCTCCTTTAACTGCCTCATCCTCTATCCACACATACAAGACAGACAAACACAGAATGGGAGGGGAGGGTAGAATGATAATCAGGATTAAGGTGAAAAGATAGGAATCCTTGCTTCAGATGAAGAGTCCTCTAGTGCACTTGCTTCACAGTTTGAGTGTGGATTAAAGTCTCTGAAATGCAGCATGTAAAGATATTCTTTGCAGTTCAGCAGTATATCTTACTGAAAGCTTTCCCAGGAAAGACCTCTGGCTTCACATCAGCCTACTCTTAGAGAGAGATATCAGATTCTGGTCTCTACTTGCACAGCTAGTTCTGGAGAGTGAGAGATATCAGATTCTCAGTGATATTCCTGGAGTGAGTTGGTTAGATTCCTCCATCCAGCTTGCAGAATCAAAGTGAAACCAACTCCAGCCTTGTGACACTAAGAAACATGTCAGTGGAACCAGAACCAATCACCACTGGCCACCGGCCAGGGCACAGATATTTGAGCCAATTCATTGGCCACCAGCCAAGTCAATCAAAGTGAGTTATCACTGATGTCTTCCAAATTCTTCCTGCTTGATTTAAAGATACAGGTCATGGCTTCTGCTTGAGTTAAAGATACAGACTGCATGAAAGTCACATGTCCATTACTCACCCATAGATCAAAATGGAAATAGCAAAACAAAGAAAGTGGAAATAAGGGAATAAACAGGGGGGACACTTACAAATTACCCCTTTAACAATGCTTATCAACACAGTAACACAATAACTCTTAACTGCTTTCTTTACTTCTACATAAACAGCAGAACCATCTCAAATCTCAATTCACTTTTAAATGCAGTTAGCAGACCCAGGCATATTTGCTTAAGAGATGTTCATTGAGACTTTTTAAAGAGATAGACCTGAATTCTATCAGAACAATACAGGATCTCTAGCTGATGTCTTCTGAAATTGTCTTCATGGTTTGAATTCCAGGAACCAACTTGATGTGCCTGCTTTTCTGCAAAATGCCTGGTACTCTAGCTCCTCCCATTGGTTACATCGTCTTACCTAACAAAGACAATCGGCGGGATTCTCCATTCTTGAGACTAAGTGTTGACGCTGGGGCAGGATTCATGGATTTCCACGACAGCAAAACTGGTGCCACACCTGGAACGATTCAGCGACCGTTAAAGGGCTAGCACCGGTGCCACATGAAACATGATCGACTCCAATGAGAAATGGTGTGGGATTCACCCAATCAGTGATTGACACTCAGGAGGCTGACAAGCTGCAGCCGCATATACACACTGCACTCCACACACAGACCATCCCGTCAACAAGATGGCAGTAAGGAGAGCGGCCTGGAGATTCACCGACGCTGTGCTTGAGACTGTCCTGGACACCGTGGAGGAGAGGCAGATCACTCAGTACCCCAGCCCAGGGAGGCTGCTGCCAGCCGCTGCCATGCCTGGACACTGGTGGCAGAGGCTGTCAGCACCACAGGTGACACCATCTTGAGAGGCCTGCATGAACTGCTCAGTGCGGCCAGGGTGAGTAAGCAGCACTGTGCCCCTGGCATCAACCCCCTTCCAACATACCCGTAACCTCCCTTCCCCCCCCCCCCCCCCCCCAGAGGGCATCTGAACTCCCACCTTGCACCACATGACGACACCCATACCAGCCGCCATGGCCGGGTGCCCAGCCACTAAAATTACAAAGCTACCCACTCCCTGGGCTGCATGTGTTGGACTGTCTAAACTTGTGCATTTTCTGTTGCTCCCCCGGAGAAGGCCACACATAAGCGCAGGGAGCAGAAACTGGAGGGGGTCCACTGGATCTGCGGCCCCTCAAAGAGGCAAAGCAGCGGGCACTGGACAAGGTCAGCGGGCCCAAGGAATGGGCAGTCACCAGGATGGAGATCGGGCAAGGAAGTGAGAACCCATTGAGTTGCGGTTCCCAACACCACCCTTTACTCCTCCTGCACCATCCTCACCCCCACACCACTTTCAAATCCACACCACCCCCACCCTACACTATCCTCACATCGCACGAGCCACACGTGGCTAGCATTGTGGATTCACAGCGCCAGGGTTCCTGGTTCGATTCCTCGCTGGGTCACTGTCTGTGCGGAGTCTGCACGTTCTCCCCGTGTCTGCGTGGGTTTCCTCCGGGTGCTCTGGTTTCCTCCCACAGTCCAAAGACGTGCAGTTTAGTTGGATTGGCCATACTAAATTGCCCTTAGCACCCAAAAAGGTTAGGAGGGGTGATTGGGTTACGGGGATTGGGTGGAAGTGAGGGCTGAAGTGGGTCGGTGTAAATTTGATGGGCCGAATGGCCTCCTTCTGCACTGTATGTTCTATATGTACCGCCTTCACCACACACCACCCTCAACCCCACACCACCCTCACACCACCCTACCAATCCCAGTACCCCCGGACCGTGGTCTAATCATGCATCCTGTCTTGTGTCTTGCAGGAGCTGCTGGTGATGGGGCGGGCCCTTCTGGTGTCCTCTGCCCCAGCCACAGCCATAGCCAGAACCCCAGGTGCCCTGCAGTGATGAGGATACCAACACAGTGGGGATCCATATACCCAAGACCCAGTAGTCCGTGCTGAGGAGGGAGACCGGTCGCCAGTTTTTGAGTAGGCAGAGAGTAGGCGGTGCCTAGAAGAGTGGACACTTTTTCGTAGAAAGTTGCCTGCTGCGGCCCGACCAGGGTAGACATTCACAAAGTGAAGCACCACATCCCCGTCGCGGACTGTTAAGTGCAACAGACGGCCTGGCAGTGGCTCCTTGACCTCCAAGACTTCCGGCTGAAAATGTGGAGCCAACAAGAAAGCCACCACCCCGCCTGAACGTGGGGCCAAGTGACTCATAAAGACCCCTCCTTGCCACTCCAGGGTCCACTGAGCTTCGTCACCCCGGAATGGTGTGGGTTTCCTGCAGGACGCACACCCTGTACTTTCCATCCCGAAGGACAGAGAAGCACTGGAAACGGCAATGTGTGTCCTTGCTGCCGTTGATGTTGAGGCTGGCTTTGGTTACCTCCATGTCAGTTGTAGCGTCTGTCCTTCACCAATCACCTCAATGCTCGGAGGAAGTAGAGGGTCATCGCCCCTTCCACTCCCTCAGGAGCCACGCAAGGAACAGAACAGCTTGGCGCTGCTCCCCCTGGTCCTGATTGAATTCCCACGCCTCTCTGGCATAGACGCGGGAGGCCTCAAGGAGCAACCCCAGATTTCCCAGCTATCCAGGGCCAGCCGCACATAGTCCTGGTGACCGTGATGTGTTTTCAAAAATGCTCGGAGTTCACACGAGGAGATGAGGGGAGATTCGGTGCCAGGTGTGAGGGCGCCCTCTGCCTCGCTGCAGAGAGAGTCTAAACCCTCCTCCTCACTCATCGCCGAGCAGCCTTCCTCCTCCGGGCGGTCACCACCTGAACCCGAGTCCATGTGGCGGGCAACACGGGCCTACCGGCTAGTCCCAGGCCCGAGTCGACCCCAGGATCGTCCTCAGGCGGGTCCCTCGCAGGCTCCTCCTTCTGGGTCTGTGGGCGGTGGCGTCTCCGACCCGACTCCACTGTCGATGCTGGGCCCTCGGAGAGACCCGGGAAAAACTCGGGAACAGCTCTGGGATGGAACCTGGGCTCCCTGACATCGTCTGCTTTGGTGTTGTGAGCGGTGAGCCCTCCTTGCCGTTGCCCGTCGACGACCCGAATATGTAACGACCCTGGTGGCCCCTGGCGATGAACAAATGGAGGTGACTGGGGAGTAAAACCGCACCGGGCGGAACGACCCCTTGGGGGTCACGTCTCCACCCAGCCCAGGGTTCTCCTGCTCAGGGGTCGACAGCAGCTCGGACGCCACGGCGACCTTGGAGTGCTCCCTGGCTTTCTTTTCAGAGTGATGGGAATAAACACCGGAGATACCCAACCCTGCTCGCCCGGGGAGAAGGCAGCGAGACTCCTTCTGGCCCAGACAGGCGGCGCTTGCGGGGGAGGGGGGGATGCTCATCTTGCTGCGGGGTCTCTACCGCTGGAGGGGCCTCGGCAGCATTCCCTCCCCCGCCAATGCATCGCCCAGCTCCTGGGGCTGTGGCAAGGCCGGGACAGCCTCCAGCTCGGGGCCGTCCACAGGCTCCCCACCACCCTCCGGAGCCCGTGTGGTGGTCTCTCCGAGCCCCTCATGTTGTTGTGAGGCAGCGGCAGTATCCCGAGGTGAGGCTGCGGCCTCTGAGTTGGTTGGGACAGGCACGGGGTCAGTAGCCGTGATGGGGTCAAGGTGTGGCTAGGCCCGGTCCAACCGCCGCGCCTTTTAGGCTGCCTCTGATGTAGAGGAGGCTCCTCCCCCACCCCGTCAGCACCCGTTAGGGGCCGGCTGCTGGGCAGACAAAGAGGTGTTAGAGGAGAGGGGTAGTACCAGCCGCAGCCGCCCTGGAGATGGTGTTGGTGGCGGCCGTTAGGGTGGGGGCAGTTTCCGGCGAATATGCCCCAGCCCTCTGCAGGCATGGCACCGCATGCCATCCGCAGACCAGAACACTTGATGGTCCTTCCCTTGGTGGGAGACCACCACCTCCCTCCGTGAACTCCTCCCGTGTCAGGCGGACAAAAACCTGACGTTGGAAGGAGTAAACATGGCGGAGGGAGGGGTCCCGAAGGCCGAGTGTCAGCGGCGCGACCCCGGACCTGACCTCCCCCAGTAGATTGAGATGGGGGAGGAGGGGCTCGGCGGGGCGGTAGGGCGGGATGTTGGAAAGAACGACATGTTTGGTGGTGGCCTCCAACGGGTCCACCGCCACGTGTGTCCCGCCCACCATGATCCCCTTTTCCAGGACACGGTGGACCGCCTGCTTGGCCCGCATGAAAAACACGGCCTTGCCTTACATCCCGGAGGCGGCTACAATGGCCGAGGGGCCAACGACCCCAGCCATCACACAGGTTCACGCCTTGATGGTCATGATGGGGGTGGGCTTGAACCGCTGGCCATGGTGTTGAGGGAGTCAGGGAAATGGAGGGGTCTGGTGCGGGGTGGGGAGGAGCACCGGGTATCGCTGTATGCGGACGACCTGCTGTTAAATGTCGCGGACCCAGAGGGGGGAATGCCGGGGGTGTTGGAGCTGTTAGCGGAATTTGGGGGCTTCTCGGGCTATAAGCTAAATTTAGGAAAGAGCGAGGTATTTGCAGTACACCCGGGAGATCAGGAGGAGGGAATTGGGAGGCTCCCTTTCAGGAGGCCAGTGAAGAGCTTCAGGTACCTGGGGGGTGCAGTGGCCAGGAGTTGGGGGGCTCTCCATAAGCTTAACTTCACCAGACTAGTGGAACAGATGGAGGAGGAATTTAAAAGGTGGGACATGGTGCCGCTATCGCTGGCGGGCAGAGTACAATCCGTCAAAATGACAGTTCACCCGAGGTTCTTGTTCCTCTTCCAGTGCTTGCCCATCTTTATCCCTAGGACCTTTTTTAAAAGGGTAACCAGCAGCATCATGGGATTTGTTTGGGCGCGTGACACCCCGAGGGTGAAGGGGGTCTTCTTGGAGCGGGGTAGAGATGGGGGGGGGGGGGGGGGGGCTGGTGTTGCCCAATCTCTCGGGGTACGACTGGGCGGCCAACGTGTCGATGGTGCGCAAGTGGGTGATGGAGGGGGAGGGGGCAGCATGGAAACGGATGGAGAGAGCGTCCTGTGGGGATACAGGCCTGCGGGCCCTGGTAACGGCGCCGTGGCCCGCTCCCGTCCCACGAGGTATACCACGAGGTCCAGTGGTGGTGGCTACCCTCAAGATTTGGGGGCAGTGGAGGCGACACAGGGGAGAAGTGGGGGGCTCGATGGAGGCGCCGTTAAGGGGGAACCATAGGTTCGTCCCGGGGAACATGGATGGGGATTTCAGGGATGGTACAGAGCGAGCATTAGACAGCTGAGGGACCTGTTTTATCGACGGAAGGTTTGCGAGCCTGGGGAGTTGGAGGAGAAATTTGGGCTCCCTCTGGGAACATGTTTAGATATCTGCAGGTAAAGGCATTTGCTAGACGGCAGGTGGAGGGTTCCCTGCGCTCCCCGCGAGGGGGGTGAGTGACAGGGTGCTTTCGGGGGGTCTGGGTCGGGGAGGGGAAGATATCCAATATCTACAAGCTTATGCAGGAGGTGAAGAGGCGTCAGTATAGGAGCTGAAAACGAAGTGGGAGGGGGAACTGGGGGAACAGATCGAAGACGGGACATGGGCTGATGCCCTGGAGAGGGTAAAATCTTCCTCCTCGTGTGCGCGGCTTAGCCTCATTCAATTCAAGGTGCTGCATAGGGCCCACAAAACTGGGACGAGGATGAGCAGGTTCTTTGGGGGCGAAGACAGGTGTGTCAGGTGTTCGGGAAGTCCAGCGAACCATGCCCATATGTTCTGGGCATGCCCGGCACTGGAGGAGTTCTGGAAGGGGGTGGCGAGGACGGTGTCAAGGGTGGTGGGATCCAGGGTCAAGCCAGGATGGGGACTCGCGATCCTTGGGGTTGGGGTAGAGCGGGAGTGCAGGAGGCGAAAGAGGCCGGTGTGCTGGCCTTTGCGTCCCTAGTAGCCCGGCGAAGGATTTTGCTACAATGGAAGGACGCGAGGCCCCAAGCGTGGAGACCTGGATCAATGACATGGCGGGCTTCATTAAACTAGAGAAGGTCAAATTCGCCCGGAGAGGATCGGTGCAAGTGTTCTTTAGGCGGTGGGCAACCTTTCCTCGACTTTCTGGCTCAACGATAGGGTACTGGGACAGTAGCAGCAGAAAACCCGGGGGGGGGGGGGGAGTGTGATACATGTGATGTTACAGGGGGGGGGGGGGGAGTGTGATACTGTGATGTTACGGGTTGGGGGGATTTGTAGGTGATATGGGGCAGTTAGTTGCATATTATTACTTGTTATATTTTTATATCTTCTGTAAAAAATTTCATTAAAAATAAATGATGGGAGTGGGCATAACATTTGACCCCAAGTTGCCGCGTTGGTAGGCGAGGGGCCGCAGAGGCAGCGGAAGGCCGAGAGGCTGCGCCCCTGCATAGGTTCTTGGCCGCCCTGCCCCTGGCAGAGTGGAGGATGCCCCTGGGGTACTGGCCATACCCACCCCTGGTACGGCACGGCTGTGTAAACTGAGATCAGGGTGGGAAGGGT